>NC_133326.1:404128946-404428946 GCF_042186555.1 Aquarana catesbeiana | reverse complement strand
GCAAAACATGTTCCGGGCATTACTAATGAGATTGCCGATTTCTTATCTCGTTTGCAGTTCCAGAGGTTTCGGGAACTTGTTCCGGAGGCGGACCAGGAAGGTTTCTCTTGCCCAGATTTTCTCTGGGGCCTGATATGGGAGTAATTGAAGAAAATATAAGGAATTCCATTGCTCCTAAAACTTGGGAAGAATACTCACAAGCTTGGTTCAGATGGTGCAAATTTTGTGAAGATTATAATTTTTCGTCTAATACAGTTACAGTGCAGATGTCGTTATGTTTTGTCTCTTTCTTGATTAAAGCTAAACTGGGCCCTGCTTCAATTAGCAAAATTATAGCAGGGGCTTCATTCTTTTTGAAAATGTCTGGACTTCCTGCCATTAATTCTTTCTTTCCAGTTAGACAAATGCTAAAGGGTTTAAAAAAATCCTCTCCGGCGTTAGATAGTAGACGCCCTATTTCCTCTAATTTATTGATGAAGCTTATGGCTACACTGGAGTTAGTTTGTTTTTCCTCTTTTGACTTTGCTGTTTAGAACGGCTTTTGTTATGGCATTCTTTGGTGCTCTTAGATTAGGTGAATTTACTGCACCTAATAAATCCTCTCCTTCCATTTTAGTTTTTTCAGACATCTGTTTTAGATGATTCGGTCAGCATTTTTATACGTAGATCCAAAATGGATAGATCAGGCAAGGGATGTTGGTTGACAATTTATAAAGCCCCTTTTGAAACCATATGTCCAGTTTTTAGAGTCTCTCAGTATCTGTCTTCTCGACCCCCTTTTTCGGGTTCATTTTTTATTCATCTAAATTTATCTCCATTAACTAGATATCAATTCTCATCTGTCCTGTCTTCTTGTCTAAAGAAACTTAATCTTTCTGGTTTTCATTTCTCTTCTCATTCTTTTAGGATAGGGGCGGCCACGGAAGCCAGCCTTCTTGGGTTTTCTAAAGATGGTTTAAAACAGTTGGGTCGTTGGGATAGTGATAGATTTAAATTGTATATTCGTCCTGATCTGGTTATTGTTTAATTTCTCTTAGGTCCTTCCAAGCGCGTCATTTGGATAATTGGACATTCATTTATATTTTGGGCCAAAAGGAGAGCTTCCATCAAGAATGGCACAGTCAATATTGGTCTGGATGAAAGACGCTTTCAAGTATTTTGGTGGGGAATAAGAGGGCTTAGATGGAGGAATTTAAAGGACCAATTAATTTACTTGTTAAGTCAGTGGCCTTCTCCCGATGCTCTTATTGTTCATGCCGGGGGCAATGACCTGGGCAAGATCAAAACTTGGGAGTTGATTTGAAAAGAAAAGAAAAGAGACTTATCTTCTTTTAAAGTTGTTATTTCCTTTCACTGTACTAATTTTTTCAGAGATAGTGCCTAGACTCATTTGGTCAGAGTTAAGTAATCTTCATTATATAGATAAGATTAGGAAACGAGTTAATAGAATACGCAATTTGGTCATTTCCCAAGGTGGTTTTTCATATCGCCATGTAGATCTGGAGGGTTTCCTGCCTGGTCTATATGGATTTGATTTTGTTCATCTATCGGAAGTTGGTTTAGACATTTTTATTGTAGGTTTGCAGAATATGATTGAGTAGGCCGCTGCATTTTGGGGGCTTCAGCCACTCAGTTCTTGAGTGGCTTTCAGCTGTTGGGGTTTGTCATCCAGTTCAGTTCTGGATGGACTACGTGATATCATTAATAAATTAAATATTTTATGGTGTGGAATTTTAAGTTAAAGATTTGGTTATAAATGATTATTGTTCATTGGGTAACCCCTTAATAAATGCCGTGGCCATTATTGCCAACATGAATTTGTGTTGTGTCTCTTTATTTATTTATATATCCTTTTAGTCCTTTGTGCTGTCCCATGTACCTGTCAATTACAGATGCTGGTTTTAGACTAAGGCAACAGTCACACTAGCCTGCATGGTAAAACACAACATTTTCTCTCCTTATTGGCAGAGGCTGTCTAATTTATTAGCCCGCTAGATCTATCACGTGCATGGCAACTGAATACTCTGTTTAAATGTTCTCATATTGCTGAATATTATGTTTATGCACATATTGCAACTTGAAAAATGAATCCTGGTATATTAAACTGAAAAACTATTATTATGGGTGCTGGTTCTTGTATGTAATTAGTGTGAAAAATGTTTGGAATGTGTGACATCAGAAGCATGAACTTATAACTTGCCTTTTGTCCCTCTACATTTATAGGATCTTAATGGATATTTATTGATTCAAGCATTATGCAGAACATTTTTGCTGACATTTTGGGACCTTTGTTTTTGTGCTATCAACAGGTATATTGCTTCCTGAATTAAATATTTTTGACATGAGTGCTGATGCAAGTGAATGAAAAAATATTGTCTTCTCTCATTTTCACATGACTTGTCTTAAATGTTCATGGATATCATTCTATCAAATCATTTTTCATATATGGCTGGTAAGGTTTTGGGTAAGAAATAATAGGCATCATTATTCAGATATGATTCCACAGGAAGCTGTTGAAATGTTAATATCCATTTTTATTAATATCAACAAATAATTATGGCTCACCAGGCTATTAGCGGCAAATCTCCTTTAATAATATAGTTTTCCAAACAGAGAAAGGAAAATACCTCCTTACTCTGAAACTTTTAATTAAGTTACTAAGCAGGACATGCTGCATGCCGAACTGTTAATCTAAACTAAGTGGGTGTTTTGCCACCAACGATTAATCTAGGCTTTCTTCAAAGTTCACCTTAGAAGCATGCATGAAATTAATTAGTATGAGAATAAGAAAGAGCTAATTGTTCTAATACCGGTATTAGCCTTTGCCTAACTACTATGTCTAAATATGCACATTCTTTAATATGTATGCAGTATGATCTGACACATGATGGGCTATTAACGTTGATGTTCATTATAAATTGTTAATGTTATTTTAAAAGCTAATACCATTGTGTGTACTGGCAGTATCTTTTCACACACCAAAATCCCCACAGACTGTAAAAAAAATTAAAAAATTATAATCATGGCCAGATTTTAAAGTTGAACACTGATTAGTGATGAGCCAAACACCCCCCAGTTTGGTTTGCACCAGAACATGTGAACAGGCAAAAAGTTTGTACGAGCACGCGAACACTGTTAAAGTCTATGGGACATGAACATGAAAAATCAAAAGTGCTAATTTTAAAGGCTTATACAGTGGAACCTTGGATTACAAGCATAATCCGTTCCAGGAGAATGCTTATAATGCAACTCAAAGCGAGTTTCCCCATAGAATTCAATGGAAACAAAGATAATTAGTTCCACATTGACTTCTATTGCATGCAATACCGCATGTGGCCAGAGGTGGGGGCACTGGGGAAACTCGGAAATACTTGGAGACCGCTCGAATGCACTCGGAAACGCTCGGGAATAGAGTGTTTCCGAGCATTTCCGTATGGCTTCGAACGGCTCCGAGTGTCACTGGCGCCCCCGCACCTTTGGCCAAATGGGGTACTGTACACCGCAGAGGCTAGAATCCTGTTCGTTTTGCGGGACAAAATTCGCAAACCGAATCAGGATTTTAAAAAAATAATAGCTTGTATTGTGAAATGCTCATTAACCATGTTCCTCACAATCCGAGGTTCCACTGTATACAAATTATTGCCATAAAAAGAGTTTGGGGACCCAGGTCCTGCCCCAGGGGACATGAATCAATGCAAAAAAAAGTTTTTAAAATGGCCGTTTTTTCAGGAGCAGTGATTTTAATAATGCTTAAAGTGAAACAATAAAAGTGTAATATTCCTTTAACCACTTCAGCCCCGGAAGATTTGGCTGCTCATGACCAGGCCATTTTTTGCGATCAGGCACTGCGTCGCTTTAACTGACAATTGCGCGGCCGTGTAATGTTTTACCCAAACAAAATTGACGTCCTTTTTTCCCACAAATAGAGCTTTCTTTTGGTGGTATTTGATCATCTCTGCGGTTTTTATTTTTTGCGCTATAAACAAAAAAAGAGCAACAATTTTGAAAAAAAAACACAATATTTTGTACTTTTTGCTATAATAAATATCCCCATTTTAAAAAAAAAAAAAAAAAAAAAAAAAAGCAAATTTTTTTCCTCAGTTTAGTATGTATTCTTCTACATATTTTTGGTAATAAAACTCACAATAAACGTATAATGATTGGTTTGCACAAAAGTTATAGCATCTACAAAATAGGGGAAAGATTTATGGCATTTTTATTATTATTTTTTTACTAGTAATGACGGTGATCAGCGATTTTTATCGGCGACATTATGGCGGACAGATCGAACACTTTTGGCACATTTTTGGGACCACTGCCATTTATACAGTGATCAGTGCTATAAAAATGCACTGACTACTGTGTAAATGTCACTGGCAGGGAAGGGGTTAACAATAGGGGGCAATCAAGGGGTTAATTGTGTGTCCTAGGGAGTGGTTCTAACTGTGGGGGGATGGGACTGCCTGAGTGAGGAGACTGATCGTTTTTCATACTTAGTATTAACAACAGATAGCTCCCTTCAGCTCTGACAGTACGGAGATCTGTCTGTTAAAATTGACAGATCTCCATTCTGTCTCTGTGTGGAACGATCGGGGGTGCCCGGCGGTCATCTGGCGGCATGCACACGCCCCCTTGTGGTCAAAAGGTGAACCGATGTAAGGTAACGTAGTTTCGCCAGGGGAGCCAACCTGCCACAGTACTACTGTGGCGGCTGGTTGGGAAGGGGTTAAACATCGTGACTGGGGGTGTCCATAGTATGCCTGTAAAGTAGCGCATCTTTCCCATGTTTAGAACAATACCACAACAAAATGACATTGCTTAAGGAAAAAATCTAATTTAAAACTACTCGCGGCTGTAATGTATTGTCCCATTCCGGCAATATAAATAAAAATCATTGAAAAAAAAAAAAAAAAAAAAATGGCATGGGGACCTGGGTCCTGCCCCAGGGGACATGTATCAATGCAAAAAAAGGTTTTAAAAACTGACGTTTTTTCAGGAGCAGTGATTTTAATAATGCTTAAAGATAAACAATAAAAATGAAATATTCCTTTAAATATTGTGCCTGGGGGGTGTCCTTAGTATGCCTGTAAAGTAGTGCATTTTCCCCATGTTTAGAACAATACCACAGCAAAATGACATTTCTAAAGGGGAAAAAATCTAAAACTGCTCATGGCTGTAATGAATTGTTGCATCCCGGCAATACAGATGAAAATCATTGAAAAACGGCATGGGTTCCCCCCCAGTCCATTACCAGGCTCTTTGGGACTGGTATGAATATTAAGGGTAACCCCTCACCAAAATAAAAATGTGTGGGGTCCCCCCAAAATCCATACCAGGCCCTTTAAGTCTGGTATGGAAGTTAAGGAGAACCCTGTGCCAAAATAAAAAAAAAAAAAAAAAAAAAAAAATTGGTGTGGGGTCCCCCCAAAATCCATACCAGGCCCTTATCTGAGCACGCAACCTGGCAGGCCGCAGGAAAAGGGGGGTCAGAGAGCACCCCCCTTTCTGAACTGTACCAGGTCCTCAACATGGGGAGGATGCTTTGGGGTCCCCCCAAAACACCTTGTCCTCATGTGGATGGGGACAAGGGTCTCATCCCCACAACCCTTGCCCGATGGTTGTGGGGGTCTGCGGGCGGGGGATTATCGGAATCTGAAAGCCTCCTTTAACAATGGGACCCCCAGATCCCACCCCCCCACGTGAATGGGTATCGGGTACATTGTACCCTTGCTCATTCACCAAAAAAAGTGTCAAAATGTTAAAAAATGACAAGAGACAGCTTGGGACAAGTCCTTAATTTTAAAAAAAAACTGTTCGCGATGTCCATTCATCTTCGATCACAGAGCCGACAGACCAAAAAAGAGAAACGCAACAACTTCGCCTCCATCGGGCTCCCACCGACTGATTCCTCTTTGCGATGACAGCTGTTATATAGCTGAGGGTGTGGCCACCTGGTGATGTAAACGGGTGACCCCGCCCCCTCTGATGTTACGTGACATCATTGGAGCAAATTTATTTTCTTGCCTTCCTCTGGATCAATTGTGAGTATAGGGTTGTGTAGATGGAGGTTTATTTATTTATTTTCTTTTGGTTGAACTAGATGGACTTGTCTTTTTTCAGCTTGACTATGTAACTCTGTTTTCCCCACCTATCACCTTGACAGTATGCTTTCATACAGCACATCCCAGTCCTGCACTACCCTTTCCCAATTTCCAAAAGATGCTGATGCCAATTCAAATTCAGGTACTTACGCTAAATACATTTAAAAAAAAAAAATGGCAGTAGCATTAGCTGTGGAAAAGCTGTAGAATGAATTTTTCAGCGTTTTTGCAGCAGCGTTTTTCAGCTGTAGCATTTTTTTTTTAGCTTTTTTTTTTTTTTAGCAAAACTATATTCCCACAAAGCTCGTGGCTCAAAAATGCAGATGAACGCTGAATATCTGAGTTTTTCTGCGTTTTTTTTGCCATTTTTCCACATTTTTAAGCTTTTAGCAGAGTTAGAGAGCCTATACAGCGCCTCTCAAAACCCACTAGTACTGGATTTTTTTTCCAGCCAGAAAACACCCCAGCCAAAAAATGCTGATAAAAGCCTATGTGTTCATGGACACATAGGATAACATGCTGGGGAGTTTATTGGCTGCAGAAAAAAACATCTGAAGCCAAAAATAGCAGCTGTAAAACCTTAGGTCTTAGGCCAAAAAAAAAAACGCTGAAAAACTCACTCTACAGCTTACGTTACTGGCTTTTTTATAATGTCCAGCGTGCATGACGCCTTACAATTGTGGTAAATACAGGTCATAGCACAGCTTGCACAGAAATATGAGTTCGTTCACAATGAGCATTGTGAGATCTCTGTTGCCCTTTACTGTGTGGACATTACAACCATATAACAAAGACAATATATGTGTACACACATATATGCAGATTTATAGCACAGGACACAAAGAAGCATGTGGAAAGATTTATACAATCATTACCCAATGAGGCCCAAGAATGGCCAAACAGAGGCAGCTTCCTATAAAGCACAAATAGTATAAATAGTTGCAGCTGCTCAAAACCTGCTAAGTCCACAGTGTGGCTTGATCAGTAAGCAGAAGATTCTGTACATGCATGTTAAACACAATTTCCACACGTTTTTTTTATTTAAAAGGGAAGGACCAACTCCACTGCACAGAAATTTTCTAATGAGTACTTTCAAAATCATAAATAGAATTGCTACAGTGTAAACATTACAGAGAAATTTAAAAAAAAAAATAGCTAATCTAATTTTCCAAATTTTTTCTTAAAGAAAAGAAAAGAAAAGAAAAGTAAGAAAAATGCTGGTATGTCCTACCATTTACCTGTATTTTAATCAACATCAACCAAATCACTTAAGAACCGAGGAGAGTACCTTGGGTGTCCTGTGTAGGGGGGAAATGAGGAGGCCTAGATGGTGCTGACCTTTGGAGGAGCCCTGCCAGTTAATGTAAAATATCCTGAATATATTTTAATATAATATAATCAACTTTTTTATAGAAAGATATCAATAAAGATTTGAGAAAGGGTAGTGATACTAGCTGGGGATTTAAAGCCTGTCTGTGATGTTAATTATAATGAAACCAATAAAATGATTATTTTTTTTTAAGAGAGCAATGGGGAATAACCAAAACATTTTTAATAAACCCAGTGATGGAAATGAAAGATTAAAAGGGAGTGCCTTCAGTTATCACTGACAGGATTTATGATAAATACGACTTTTATTATTGTTTACTTAAAATAGTTTTTTTCATAGTCTAGTAGCACTATTGCAATGTGAAAGGAACATTTCTGGACAGTGATATCTATGTTTGTACCTGCTTCTTCCACATGAAATGCTCAAGTTATCTTAATAGCAACAAATCTGCATTTAAACATATAGGAGAAGCTTTCTGAATCAGGTGCTTTAATTCCAAGAGGAATCCTATGTGTTAAATGAGGTAGTTCTGTCTTAGATGAACCAAGTAATATCACTGACATTATTGCTTAAGAGGCCAGTTTTATCATGCCATAAGTGCTATGGCAGCTCGATTAATCAGGTCCAATAGCCCTTAGTTTACTTGAGAAGAATTTTAAAGAATTTTCTGTGGCTTATGAATTTCAGCATACAGCTCCCTGTCTTTAATATCAAGAGTGACCAGGATGGATTGAGGGAACTGTTTAGTGTATCAAACATTTGTTCTCAAAAGTAACTAGCTACTCATGTGCTGGTGAATGCGCCCCTTTCTGCCTAGGACAAAAATGTAGCTGAAACCAAAACTTATTCCATCTGCCCTACCCAGATAAAAATCAAATGTATTGTAAGTAGGGATGAGCTTCGAGTTTGAGTCGAACTCATGTTCGACTCGAACATAGGCCGTTCGCTGAACAGCGAACAATTTGGGGTGTTCGCAGCAAATTCAAAAGCCACGGAACACCCTTTAAAAGTCTATGGGAGAAATAAAAAGTGCTAATTTTAAAGGCTTATATGGAAGTTATTGTCATAAAAAGTGTTTGGGGACCTGGGTCCTGCCCCAGGAGACATGGATCAATGCAAAAAGAGTTTTAAAAACGGCTGTTTTTTCAGGAGAAGTGATTTTAATAATGCTTAAAGTGAAATAGAAGTGCAATATTTGTTTAAATTTCGTACCTAGAAGGTGTCCAAAGTATGCCTGTAAAACAGCAAAATGACATTTCAAACGAAAAAAAGTAATTTAAAACTACTTGCGGCTATTAATGAATTGGCGGTCCGACAATACACATAAAAGTTCATTGATAAAAACAGCATGGGAATTCCCCACAGAACCCCGAACCAAAATAAAAAAAAAAAAAAAAAACGTGGGGGTCCCCCTAAATTTCATACCAGGCCCTTCAGGTCTGATATGGACATTAAGGGGCACCCCGGCCCCGGTTCCCCTTAAAATCCATACGAGACCTGAAGGGTCTGGTATAGATTTTGAGGGGGACCCCACGGCATTTTTTTTTAAATTTTGGCTGGGGTTCCCCTTAATATCCATACCAGACCTGAAGGGCCTGGTATGGAATTTAGGGGGACCCCCACATCATTTTTTTTTTAAATTCTGGTTCGGGGGTCCCCTGTGAGGAATTCCCATGCCATTTTTATCAATGAACTTTTATGTGTATTGTCGGACCGGCAATTCATTAATAGTCGCAAGTAGTTTTAAATGACTTTTTTCCTTTGAAATCTCATTTTGCTGTCAGACTGTTCTAAACACGGGAAACATGCACCCCTTTACAGGCATACTATAGACCCCCCCCCCCCCCCCCCCCCCCAGGTACAAAATTTAAAGGAATATTACACTTTTATTGTTTCACTTTAAGCATTATTAAAATCACTGCTCCCAAAAAAACAGCCATTTTTAAAACTTTTTTTTGCATTGATCCATGTCCCCTGGGGCAGGACCCAGGTCCCCAAACACTTTTTATGACAATAACTTGCATATAAGCCTTTAAAATTAGCACTTTTGATTATTCACGTTCGTGTCCCATAGACGGTGTTCGCACAAATTTTTTTGCCTGTTCGCATGTTCTGGTGCGAATAGAACAGGGGGGTGTTCGGCTCATCCCTAATGGTAAGTACTACAATAGAATTTCAAGTTCATTAATCGCTTTACAGCAGAGATATCAGTTCATTATACAAAGACCAGGATGAAAATGACTCCCAAGTTAGAAAAGTTAAACATTTTAGGACTGCAGATCTTATCTGGTACAAATGAAAGATGGTGGTGTATATAGAAGAATTGGAGGACAAGTAAAACATTTCCCTTTCAGGTGCAGCAGAGGAGGACTACAGTGAAGACAAATAATTTAAAATGCTAAATTCACAAGAGGGCCTCAAGGGCCGTACACAAGGGCCGAATATTGGGCAGCATCAGCTGTTTCAAAAGAAATGGGCTGACATACGGTCCATGTTTATGGCAGCTGGTCTGACAGAAGCTGGTCATTCGGCCAGCTTCTGTCGAAGGGCCATGACCGAAAAAGGTCTGCCGATAGGCACCTGATCAGCGCTCTCGGCCAACAGCTGAGAGTGCTGACTGGTGTGTTCTGGCAGGGAGGGCATTCCCCTGTCAGAACACAGGAGCACAGCAGGAGAGATCACTATACTAACATCAGATTGTTATTACAGCAGCTCCTCCTGAGCTCGTCATTTTTTTTTCGTTTAGCCCACTGGGTTGAAAAAAAAAAAAAAAAAAAAAAACACACTAGTGTATACCAGGCTTTAGGCATTGAAATTCAATCTGATTACAAAAACACCAATGCAGTGGAGCCAGAAAACTTCAACATATAGAAAAAAAATGATTTGGTACTATAGCCACCATAAAACCACAATAATGTCAAACTAGGGCCTATGTCTAAAACTGAATTTAAACTAGTCATACATATAATCTGTAAAATACTGTTTTCATCTGTTTTTCCTGACAGCAAATCTTCTAAATAGCTTTGTCATAAAAGCATTGTCACTTCCACAGCTGCTGTAGCCACTAAGACTACCAAGGTATACAAAGATTAAAGGTGGTATGCTAACAGAGTCATCACTACTGTTACAGTATCTAGTTACGCTATCTGTTTTTGGATGACCAAACCTCCACCCAACAATATATGTCCCCTAGAAGTTGGTTGTACTATGTTGCTAATGGGATATGTAGTCTTTGCCCAGAGCTTGCCCATCCTAGGCTGGATTCATATCACATGTGATGCATTGTAACATGTTGTGCTGCCTTTAAATACAGCATGTTCCATTTTCTCCCAGTGCACACCAAAGCATCATGTTGGTTTGAACTGGACCCATTGGAAACAACACATTGGGGTTATTTACAAAAGGAAAATCCACTTTGCACTACAAGTGCACTTGGAAGTACAGTCGCTGTAAATCCGAGGGGGACATGCAAGGAAAATAAAAAACAGCATTTTAGCTTGCACATGATTGGATGATAAAATTAGCAGAGCTTCCCCTCATTTCAGATCTACCCCTCAGATTTACAGTGACTGCACTTGTAGTGCAAAGTGGATTTGCCTTTTGTAAATAACCCCCAATGGGGGTTATTTACGAAGGCAAATCCACTTTGCACTCCAAAGTGCTTGTTATTGCGTTGGGCCTGCATTGAGCTACACAGCTCAACCTAGCTCAGTTCAGGTTAACTCAGCCAAACGCAGACCAATCCACATTATGTAAATGAGCCCTTTGGTAGAAAATGTGGAGTCCCTGTTTAATTTCACAAAACTTTAAGGCTGAATTCACACTGCAAGCCTTTAAATCAGAGTAGTCAGAGAGGTTCACCGCTGTGGTCACTCTACATAGTTGGCTATGCTAGGGGGCAGTGTGATGCTTGATTCAGTGCATTACACGGCTCCCTTTTTTTTTTAATATTGTACCTGCTTTATTTAAAGTGTACAAAATGTACACTTCATTCACTGCAATATCAGGCACAGCATGATGTGCTGCTCTGCTCAACATTGCAGTGCGATTCAGCCCGGTCCGCTGCGATAAAATGCAGAATTGCAGTTGTGAATGGAAACAATTGTTTCTTGTGTGTCCCTGTGGTAAAAGACATTTTACCGCGTGGTAAAATGTCTGTTACCGCATACTGTATAGTGTGAATTGGCCCTAATATCTTTCATTGTGCATGTGAGTTGACCTGGAAGGAATTTTAAATATTCTTTAAACAGAAAAAATGTTTGTTTTTGTTTTTTAATTTACAAGATATTTTGCATTGCAAAAGCCAATTGATTTATCTCCAATGATAAAATGGTGGGCTTTAAATAAACTTTCTAGTTTACAAAAGTAACTTATTATTGTGAACACTAGATGTCATCAGCAAAGGGCAAATCATATCCTGTTACCTGTTGGTTAAAGCCTAGTACACACGGGCCGAATGTGGGGCGGCATGGGGCAGTTCAAAAGAAACCAGACGACATTCGCGCCCGCATGCACTGTGGCTGGTCTGACAGAAGGGGTCATGACCGAAAGATGGCTGAGAGCACTGACCGGAGCATTCTGGTGGGGGACTGCCCACCTGTCAGAACACAATAGCGCAGCAGGGGAGGTTGCTGTACTAACACCAGATTGTTAGTAAGCAGCTCCGACCTTAGCTGTCAGGGTTTTTTTGTTTTTTCATTCGACCTGTTGGGTTGTTCTGATGGATGCTGAATATTCAATTTTGACACACAAGCATGTCCACTATGTATTGACTCCAGATCATCTCCAGATGTCAAGCACACAAAACATAACAATATAACACTGCAGAAGAAAATGAACCCCTGCTTACTTGCCCATTCATTAAAAAGAAATACTTATTCTAGTCAAACATGTTAATTGCAGAACTGAAGACTGACCTTTGCACAATTGAAAATAGAAGATGAAGGTTAGTTTCAGCTGGCAGATTATGCTAGTAGGGGGAAGGAATAATACTTAATTCATATTAGGAATGCTAACATTAATATGCCAGTAGGGAATCATACTTTACATAAGTAAAACTATATGATGCCTACAGAAATCACACCAGCCCTTGCCTGCTTAATTTCATTTAAAAGCACTGAGATTTCAATTCCATAATTTTGATGAATTTCCTTGTTTACTGGCTTTTCATTGGCTTTTAGTAAATTATTCTGCAGTGGCACTCACATAATTTAAAATATGCATATCTTAAACTTTGAGTATATGCAAGTTGCAATTTATATCAAAGAGTAAAACATATTTCACTTGGCTAATGAATTGCAATGTAAATTGTAACTCTTATGGAACATTTCCCTCTATTCCAAAATAAATTAGTTCATAGTACGATCACATAACAAAAACAGTGTGCCAAAACACACATTTTAGCTTGTAATTGCATTAATCTGCTCTGGCCACAATGCAGATTGTTAGCAGTGGGTTTTCTGTACTGGATGCTTTGTTTTTTGGCTGCAGTACCCACAAGTTGTGCAATAGCAGAAAAGCAGATGGGTGCAGAGTCTGAATCCGTTATCTTTCAGTAGGAGGTAGGAAGATCGAGAGAGAGGAAAAACAACAAGCACTGGAATAATATGTGATGTTCCTGAACATTGTGGTATGTGTGTTGGCTGATGTCAACTCAGTTGCACGTGTCTGATAACTGGTGTAATGGGTGATAGCACGGCAATGTTTGAGGATGCAAATAAGGACCATACCATTAACAGTTGCTGATCTTGACTACGGGATCCCCTGATATGGTTGTCAAGGTTACTAGTCATTTTATGTTAACATTTCTGATGACCTTTTTGTTCAAAGCTATTTCATTTTAATCTTTATTTTAGCAGCAAGAACTGTAATGTCACTGATTTAATGGTCACCAGTGGTGTTTAGGTGAGAATGAGCATTGCATGATCACATTTAGTGTTGCATCAACTATTTCCACATTAATTGTCCTGAGAAGCAAGAAAAGGAACAAGTGTGTGTGCTGACAGCTTAGCTCAGCACGAACCTTAATTTTTCACACGGAGCTAATTAAAAACTGAAATTAGTTAAATATGGAAATGTGACTTGTGAGCACTTTAGCAGAATTCTGGCAAAAGCCCCCTAGAGTACTGTGTTAATACCTGCTGCTATGAAACTTCCAGGATTTTTTTCTATTAGCTTGGCTGAAGGAAATATAATGTTTATGCCAACACCTAAAATATGCATTTCTTAACTGTACATGGCCAAATAGAGACCAAGATAGTGATTATGTAATAACAGAGTGCAAAGGGCATTTACTGGGAAATTCATCTGTCTATCACCTCTAGGATGCTAAAAATCTGATTGCTCTGGGTCACAGCAAACTTTTTACACATCTTCATTGTTGTCAATCACTTAATGCGGAACTGCTGTCACCATAAATTTAATAGCTTTAGAGAGGTGTTTACCTCTGCCATGTAGTAATTAATTGTTTGTTTTCATCATATATCGTAAAGTGTAAGTAAACTCTCTCAATCAGTATTGACTACTTTTAATCGTTATGTTGCTAGCATTAGTAAATAGATAGGAAGGTATATTATATTTATAATAGGTATATTATATTTACTTGTTTTAATGTGTATGCATGGTTAAGATGCATTTTACATGCATTTTTAGCCAATGGCCCCATTGGCTTCCATTAGGTTGTGCATTTTTGATGCATTTTCTGAAAGCGCATCATAAGTCCTGCATGCCACATCTTTAGTGTGCTTTCAAAAGCCACGGCAAAAACGTGCAACCTAATAAAAATTAATAGGACTGCAGCTAAAAATGTGTGCAAAATGCACCTAAAAGCCACACACACCAACGCTGCAGCCTAAACACAATGCACCAGTGTGAACCCAGCCTAAGACTGTATGGGTATCTATGCACACTCACATTTGAGATAATGCCATTCTATTTTGCAGGAGGCATTCAAGACAAGTTTAGGTTGCAGCTTAGGCACAATTATATAGCTGTTGCAATCAGGGTTCAAACTGCACTGCAGCAAAAGTGCAGGCACCTTTTTTTGGAGCCGCACTGGAACCAGATCGTGTGGCCATTTTGTAACATGCAATCCGGTTCAGGAAAACACACTGTATTTGCGACCTGCTTTTGGGGTTTCATTAACTGTAAATTGACACCTGCAGCGGATCACAAAACTCTGCGTTTGCAGTGTGGTATGGGAGAAGCATAGGTATTGTATTTCCTGCACCATGCATGTGTGAACCAGGGCTCAGCCTCGGTTCACACTCTGAACTCTATATGAAAACACAGGAGCTGCAGTGCATTCCTGTGCAATTTACATGTGATTCAGGATGGTGCAATTTGAGCCCATTCATTGTGAATGGGCTCAAATTGCACCAAAGTTGTGTAGGCATCAGTTTTGGAACCACACTGCAACTGGATTGCTTGGTTGTTTTGTACCATGCGATCCGGTACAAGCAAATGCACTGTGTTTGTGACCTGGGATGTCATTAACATTGCACTGACACCCGCTGAAGATCGCAAGGGCAGCGCAATTTGAATGCAGTGTGGGAAACGTGCAAGGAACGTCGGTTTCCCGCAGCACACAGTGTGAACTGGTACTAAGAGTCCAGTGTGTGAGGGCCGGTCTGTCTATGACAATAATCAGTGGGCAGGACAGGACAGGACAGATCAATGGATTCATCATCTCAGTGTTCTCCATGCTTGGCCAGTGATCGGGAAGGTAGATCAGTGATCAAGGATTTGTACAGTCATGGAGGATTTCCTCCTCCTCCCACTTCTCCCAACAGCTGGGCTCTTCATCCTGCATCCCTGTCTGTCCCCTTCATCACCCCAGCACAGTCCGGGCATCTGTTCTCCCTGTTTCAGCTGTCCCCCTCTCTGTCAGGAAAGGGTGCCATAGTTCCAGGCTCAGACTCTGCAACCATTGTTTACCTTCTGCTGAACCCCCTGGTTATTGAGGCTGGCCAGTTTGTTGGCTAGTTTCTTGAGACTGGGCTGCAGTGCCGAGCGGGACATGCTGCCTGTCCACCACTTCAGGAGCTAACTGCAGTCTCACCAGGAGAAGAAAGGAGCTAGGAAGATATGGCAGAGATTCCAGATGGCCCAGAGAAAGAGGAGGAGGGAGGAAGAGGACATCTCATACAGCTCCCATGCTGCACAGGTAAACCCAACAACATGGTTGCTTAGCCCCTCTAGCAGCCCCTACCTTTATGCTGAGATGTGGGATCATCCAATGCTGGTGCCACTGCACTACCCTTTCCTGGGACTTGGGATTCTGATTTTACCACCCTCATCCTGGCGCCCTAAGACAGCTTCCTATATGTTGTCACCGGCCCTGGTTCCAATGATAGTATACAACTGTGTATGTTCCCTATAACATTGCAAATCTTCTCTTATTTGAGTTCAGGTCCACTTTAAGGGCCATAATGGTTATAAATTGTATAGTATTAAATCCAGTTACTGTGTGATACCTAAACCTCATACAGTAAACAACAAACTTTAACTTACTATACAAATCCTCCTTTGTTTCTCACATGTTTTCCTTCCAAGACACTGCAGTTTAAATTGGGAGGGTTGCTGTCAATCTGGAAAGCAGTGGACAGGACTGGGTGTGGCTGGCTAGCTGCTTGCTGACAAGCTACATGCTTGGGAATCAGTCATAACAATGCTAATATTTATGCCGCCTGCAACATCATTTCATCTTAACATAGTGCAAGAGAATACAGCCAACATTAAGGTGGCTACTCAGTTCTGAATTCAGAAACAGTACTGTATAGTTGTTGGACTTTTATAGGAAGATGCTTTAGGTTGACTAAAATGTAGGGCACAACAGGTATTTGTGCAAAGGGAGAAAACTAAGAGAAAACTTCATATGCAGATGCACTTATAATTAAGTGCTGTAACACATTTTTTTAATGGGAGGCCATAGTTCTACATTCATACAGCTTAGAGTATCAGGGTCTTCGGCAGTTAATATGCTAATTTAATATCAAACCCTGTTTCCCTAAGCTAAGGAGAGGATATTTTTAAAATACAATAGATAGAGTTTATTTGCACATTTTAATAGAAAGCATTTGAGAATTCAGTAGCCAATTTAGAAAGTAATAAAAAGTCAGTTTCTATGTTCTCAAACAGAATGACCCACTTAGGGTCTGCTTCCTAAAATTACTTATATGTCTTTCAGCAAGTTAAACACCATGCAAATTCCATCATGATTTTCTAAGGCAGAAAATGTATGAGTAATTCAGGCCCAGTGCCTTAGGCCGAATAATTATTATTATTTTCAAATATATAATTTGACCTGCTTGGCTTGAGTTATTTTTTGTTGTTGTGATAGGGTTGTAATCAAAATGTTTAGGAAGCAACACATTTCACATATGACTGCAGAGCTGACGGTTTCTAGATTCACTTCTGGCCAATAATTTCTACTTAACCTTCACTGGAACCTTTCCTGCTGGGTATTGGACCATGTGTGGTGATGACTTCAATCTCTGAGAGGGCAAGTCAGTCAAACCCATCAATCCTGGAGAGATCAATGGAAGTGTGTAAATCAGTTTTCAGAAAGTCTCAGCTTTATGAGGATGATCTCTAGACCTGATCTGGATGCTGTTTGTATGTGCATGTGTTTGAGAGACATATATTTTAACCTGCATCACATCACCTAATATACTTCAATTTAGCTGGGGAAATAAACAGAGATGCATGAAATCAGCCTCTGTCTGATTTGTCTAAAATGTAATTTTAAGATAACAAAGCACATGGACATACTTAAATGAACCATACAATTATATTGCTGTGTTACCAAACTCTAACAAGTCATTTATAATTATTTAGTATTTTAAAAGCCTCATTAATTATCCTCACTCGGTTTACTGTCATCACTTTAGTGAATTGTGAATTCCAGATAGTCCAGTTGCCATGCTTTTTAATGGGCTTTGTACATTGATTTTTGCCTTACAAACCTAGCTATACTGTAATATTGTGTATACCAAAATATTTTAACGCTTTTGAATAATTGTTAAAATATACTATAACAGTGAAAATTTGCCTGTAGCATTTCCTATTTGAACAGGAAAAATATGTTCTACACACACACTTTATTTTTTCCTTTTTAATTGTAAAACTGTATGTAATTTGACATCAAAAATATACATCTGACTAAATGGTTGAAGTTTGATCCGAAAGCAGCTTGCACGCTGGATAGTGCTGAGCAGTGCTCATAAATTTACTGTTTAATGGGAAATTTAAAGTGAAGAGGGTATACAGTACGCATACTGTATGTACAGATGGTGCTCACAGAAGCAAGGAATGAATGAATAAAAAACAACATCTTCATTTACTGCTTTCCTGTAGAAAACCAACACATTGGGGTTGATTAACTAAAACTGGATACTGCTAAATTCTGATGCAGCTCTGTTTAGTAACCAGTTTTTTATTTTTGTCAAAGCTTAATTGAACAAGCTCAAGTTAGAAGCTGACTGGCTACCATGCACAGCTGCACCAGATTTTGCACTCTTCAGTTTTGGTAAATCAACCCTATTGATGACTTTCTTAGACAATTGCAGGTACTTGGAGTACTTTGTGAGTAGTGGAGGCTTTTCTTTATCCTTAAACAGAGCCTAATATTAATAGAAGTTATTCCTTTCCCTTCCCATGTGAACTGTTCACTCATTCCCTTGGTGCAGCTGAATTACAGAATGAACATACTGTTCTAAAAGAGAGAGAGAGAGAGAACTAGTCATGTGCGTTTCCAAATCATTTATTTCTTTGGCTTTATTAAAGAAAAGCACGCCCTCCTAAAAGAAATAATATCAGGGGCAGCTGACAGTAAGCTCCCTAGCAACAGCTGTTGTTTATGACAAAGGGGACAAGCTAGGCTACAGGGGCGGTGCCTGATGGGTGCACTGAAGCCCCCCCAAAAAAATCTTCAAGCAAACTCATAGCACCCCCAAAAATTCCACTGAGGTATTGGCATAAAATTCACACTTTTTTAAAAAATAATATTGTACCTGCTGTGAATCCTCTCTGCTGCTTGGATGGGGACTCTTTTTGAAGAGGAGAGATACACCCGCATAAGCCGCTGATGTTTAGTTAGTCCCGGCTGAGAGGGGGCGGATTGATTCAGAATATTGTGCAGAGGTGCTACCTTTTAAAAGCCCCTTTGCCATATGATGCCTCTGCATCTGGCGCGAGAAAGAAGGGGGTGGAGCAGAGAGAGTGAGAGCCCAGAAGCAAGGAAGGTATGATGACTGCTGGCTGTTTCCTTGGTAGACCGCTGGGGAGGGAGCAGAGCTGCTGTAGGCAGAGAGCTGACTGAGTTTGCAGTGCTCGTCATCTGACAGGAGAAAGGGGGGTTTCCTGTTATGCAGGCAGGCTGCGGTGAGGAGAAGGCATTAGGATTGTTGATGGCTGTTCTTTTTATAAGGGAGCTGCTGCTGATTGCTGAGCCTGGGGAGGGGGAGGGAGACTCCTCTCTGTAGCCTGTTATTTGATTTATGTCAGCAGCAGGCAGTCTGATCTACTGCAAGAGGAATCCTGTCCTATGATCTTGGCAGTCTGATTTGCCTTGGGCACTGACATTGCAATCATTAGACTGTTCCCCCCCCAGATCATGATGCCTGATTTACAGTACCCAAACAGAGCCAGTGCTAGACTATGCTGTACCCTAGGCAAGCCCACCCCCTTAAAAAAATCACTTATTTAAAAAAAAAAAAAACAGCAGAAAATGATCTAAAATAAAGACGCTCCGTGCATTCCCCACACCCCCTATACTCACAGCACACTCCATGCATTCCCCACACTCCCTATACTCACAGCACACTCCACGCATTCCTCATACACCCCCTATACTCACAGAACACTCCATTCATTCCTCATACATCCCCTATACTCACAGCACACTCCATGCATTCCTCATACACCCCCTATACTCACAGCACACTCCATGCATTCCTCATATAACCCCTATACTCACAGCACACTCCATGCATTCCTCATACATCCCCTATACTCACAGCACACTCCATGCATTCCTCATACACCCCCTATACTCACAGCACACTCCATGCATTCCTCATATACCCCCTATACTCACAGCACACTCCACGCATTCCTCATACACCCCCTATACTCACAGCACACTCCATGCATTCCTCATACATCCCCTATACTCACAGCACACTCCATGCATTCCTCATATACCCCCTATACTCACAGCACACTCCACGCATTCCTCATACACCCCCTATACTCACAGCACACTCCATGCATTCCTCATACACCCCCTATACTCACAGCACACTCCATGAATTCCCCACACCCCCTATACTCACAGCACACTCCGTGCATTCCCCACACCCCCTATACTCAAAGCACACTCCATGCATTCCCCACACCCCCTATACTCACATCACAGCACACTCTATGCATTCCCCACACCCCTATACTCACAGCACACTCCATGCATTCCCCACACCCCCTATACTCACAGCACAGCACACTCCATGCATTCCCCCACACCCCCTATACTCACAGCACACTCCATGCATTCCTCATACACCCCCTATACTCACAGCACACTCCATGCATTCCCCACACCCCTATACTCACAGCACACTCCATGCATTCCCCACACCCCTATACTCACAGCACACTCCATGCATTCCCCCACACCCCCTATACTCACAGCACACTCCATGCATTCCCCCACACCCCCTATACTCACAGCACACTCCATGCATTCCCCCACACCCCCTATACTCACAGCACACTCCATGCATTCCCCACACCCCTATACTCACAGCACACTCCATGCATTCCTCATACACCCCCTATACTCCCAGCACACTCCATGCATTCCCCACACCCCCTATGCTCACAGCACACTCTATGCATTCCCACACCCCCTATACTCACAGCACAGCACACTCCATGCATTCCCCACACCCCTATACTCACAGCACACTCCATGCATGCCCCCACACCCCCTATACTCACAGCACACTCCATGCATTCCCCACACCACCTATACTCACAGCACACTCCATACATTCCCCACAACCTCTATATTCACAGCACAGCACACTCCATGCATTCCCCACACCCCTTATACTCACAGCACACTCCATGCATTCCCCACACCCCTATACTCACAGCACATTCCATGCATTCCCCCACACCCCCTATACTCACAGCACACTCCATGCATTTCTAATACACCCCCTATGCTCCCAGCACACTCCATGCATTCCCCACACCCCTATACTCACAGCACACTCCATGCATTCCCCACACCCCTATACTCACAGCACACTCCATGCATCCCCCCACACCCCCTATACTCACAGCACACGCCATGCATCCCCCACACCCCTTATACTCACAGCACACTCCATGCATTCCCCACACCACCTATACTCATAGCGCACTCCATGCATTCCTTATACACCCCCTATACTCACAGCACACTCCATACATTCCCCACAACCTCTATACTCACAGCACACTCCATGCATTCCCCACACCCCTTATACTCACAGCACACTCCATGCATTCCTCATACACCCCCTATACTCCCAGCACACTCCATGCATTCCCCACACCCCCTATACTCACAGCACAGCACACTCCATGCATTCCCCACACCCCCATACTCACAGCACACTCCATGCATTCCCCCACACCCCCTATACTCACAGCACAGCACACTCCATGCATTCCCCACACCCCCTATACTCACAGCACACTCCATGCATTCCCCACACCCCCTATACTCACAGCACACTCCATGCATTCCCCACACCCCCTATACTCACAGCACAGCACACTCCATGCATTGCCCACACCCCTATACTCACAGCACACTCCACGCATTCCCCCACACCCCCTATACTCACAGCACACTCCATGCATTCCTCATACACCCCCTATACTCACAGCACACTCCATGCATTCCTCATACACCCCCTATACTCCCAGCACACTCCATGCATTACCCACACCCCCTATACTCACAGCACACTCGATGCATTCCCCACACCCCCTATACTCACAGCACACTCCATGCATTCCCCACACCATCTATACCAGTGATGGTGAACCTTGGCATCCCAGATGTTTTGGAACTAAATTCCCCATGATGCTCATGCACTCTGCAGTGTACTTGAGCATCATGGGAAATGATGAAAAGTTCCAAAATATCTGGGTGCCAAGGTTCGCCATCACTGACCTATACTCACAGCACACTCCATGCATTCCTCATATACCCCCTATACGCACAGCACATTCCATGCATTCCCCACACCTCTTATACTCACAGCACACTCCATGCATTCCTCATACACCCCTATACTCACGTCACACTCAATGCATTCCTCATACACCCCCTATACTCAAGGCACACTCCATGCATTCCTCATACACCCCCTATACTCACGGCACACTCCATGCATTCCTCATACACCCCCTATATTCACAGCACTCTCCATGCATTACTCATACACCCCCTATACTCACAGCACACTCCATGCATTGCTCATACACCCCCTATACTCACAGCACACTCCATGCATTCCTCATACACCCCCTATATTCACAGCACACTCCATGCATTCCTCATACACCCCCTATACTCACAGCACACTCCATGCATTCCTCATACACCCCCTATACTCACAGCACACTCCATGCATTCCCCACACTCCCTATACTCACAGCACACTCCATGCATTCACCACACCCCTTATACTCACAGCAAATGCTGCCAACTGTGCTCCATCAATTGCAGCCACTGTGCCCACCCACCCTCTGTCTGCCCGGCAGTCACCCCATCATGGTGGCATGTTAGGCAGCTGGTCAGGTGGCAAGCTGTGGGATGGTAGCATGGCAATGGATGCTGTGTCCTCTGACCCCTCTGTGCGTGTCTTCTTCCTGTATTCCTTGGCACCAATGGGATCACCTCTGCCTTCAGCCAATCAGGTGCCTGGTATTACATCCGGGCATCCTGATTGTCTGAGAGGCAATTCTGTTTTAGCAAAGCAAATATTAATTTGCTTTGCTAACACACCTGGGTACACTATGAGCGCTTGCAGTGCACCTTTTTTGAAGCCTATTAGTGCCTATGGCTCTAATCGGGTGCTTCAAAAACACCCCCCACCTCTGTAATTCAGGCGCCTGGAGAGGGGCCGGTTGCCTGAATAGGGGGTGGCTACAGCGGCCATGGATAGATTCATGCAATGCATGAATCTATCCATGGTACACAGAAGGGGGGCGGCCCCTAATGGACACACCACCACTGGAGCCCAGGTTGGCAACCCGTGGACCACGATCTACCAGTTGATCGCATCCAGGTGACTGGTAGATTGGTCCTGGGCTTGCTGACCTTCTGTCACTGATTGTGAATAAAGGCAGCAGCCGGCCACAGAACAAAAGAAGCAGGGCTGGAGGGAGCAGGTGGCTGTGGGGACATCAAGACTGCCTCATGAGCCAATTCCTTGTCCATAGTTCAGGTGGAGTGATACCAACAACACTCCGCCTCTCATTCTTGGTAGTGGAATCCACAACTGCTGGAAGTGCTGCAAGAAGTTAAGGTCAGTGGGCATAATAGGGCACAGTAAAAGCTATGTGGGCACAATAGCATAAAGATGCTATTGAGCCCATATAGATGTACAATACCAGCTATATGGGCACCACATGGCATGTGTACACCTTTGGCTGCTGCCTCTACAGCTAAAGGGGGTAGGGATTGGGAAAGGTAAAAGTGTGCCTCGACCACCGGGTTTTACCAACCCCAATCTCACATATAAAGAAGCCCTAAGGGTACCACAGCCAAATGCAGCTAAGGGCTGTTTCACAAGTGGAACAGGCACCACTGTTCCTCTAAAAAGTGATCTAAGAATGTTTGACAGGTTGTGAAAAGGCTGATTTAAAGCTATAACTGCAGTGCAATGCATGCAATTGCAGTTTGGTAGTACAACCATTGTAGGTTTAAACCAGGCGGTGAAGAAGTAATATATCGCCTCCTCACCACCTGCCGAACACCCCTGAAAAGCAAAATGCACGTAAATCAGTTTTCAAAGGAGCTTGCTTCAAGTTTCTGTGCAATTCAGTGTGGTGCGATTTTGCAGACTGCACAAAAAAAAGTGCATGCACTTCTTTTCATGCACTATGCCAAATAACATGATACTGCACTACCTTACCATAACCTCTGGTGAATTCTCACCCAGTGGGTGATGGTGCATGGAAGTAGCTGCTAATAGCTTGCAGAGGATTCAATCTGCTTGCAGACAATTCTAATGAACTTTGTTGGTGTGAAATTCTAATAGGGGTCACTTGTGTTGCACATTGCACTTTATATGTATGCACAGATTACACTTGTATAGTTTTTAGCACATATTTAATTACATATATTATATATTATTGATACTTTTTATGCTTTTACTGCTTTCTTTGAATCATTGTGGCGTACATTGCACATTTAGCACATTTTGTAGTTTTTTTTGGGTATGGGACAACGTGCCCGACTGCATGGCCTGTTATCAATGTGTGACTGAGTTTTTAGATGATTCTCTGGCTTCTTTGTGGCTGTTGAATTTTAATACTTAACTACTACCCACTGACTTGAGGTTATTGCTGGCCCTGACATATGCTGGGGGCTATAATTATTGGCCTCAATTGAGCTAATTTTACTTCACAATGTCTTCAGGGTACCTCCAGGCTCTTTTTAGCCTATACAAAGAGGGAAAGGTGGCACACTACAAGCTATAGATTAGGAAGAATCACTGACATTTGACCACACACATTTTAGCCACACCCTTTTGGCCACGCCAACACACCACATCAGCACCCTCTGTTTTTCTTACAGCACCTGCACAGCACCCCCAAAAATTTTGGCTAGGAGCCACCCCTGCTAGGCTATAATAGTATATATAGTCATATCACTGTCTTCCTTTGATTTTCTTTATTAATTAAGCATAGGTAGAGATTTGAAATAATACTTAAGTAATAAACAGATCGAGAACAGGCAGAGTACAGTCAACACATAGAGCGGCAGAATCAAGGGCACTGCTATGGAGATAGTAAAACCCTTAAGCAAGGTAGTACTTGACCCCTTTTAGCTTTCAAGGTGAATTAGCTAGAAATGCCTTGGAGAGTCAATAGAAATATATTTAACCACTTTGTGATCAGGGATCATTGAAACTTAGATGCCCAGACAAAATGTATCAGTACACTTTAGATACCCTGATACCTAAATAATTTTGCATGTTTTTTAAAGCAGATCTTCAGCCAAAAAAAAAAAAAAAAAAGATAAAAATCAATAGCTTCTTTAAATATAAAATGCCAAAACTAGTGTTTGCTGCAATATTCAGTCTTAATCCAGAGATTCCCCCAGTCACACTTTTTTTTGTAAGGCTAGATGTCATGAGTCTGATTGCCAGCATAATTCAACCCACCACCACTGAGCCCAGGCCCTCTTGGATCTACCACAGCCTGTGAATGGACAGTGAAAGGAGAAGCAGCACAATAATGAGCTCATCTCTCTGTCACATTACTTTTTCTTCCTATCAGCATGCTTCTTATCAGCATATGGACTGATTGGCTCAATGTACTGCTTCCTCTCACATTCCAGCCCTGCTGTACAGGGACTGCAAGAATGACATATACTTCATTTGCTACATTATTTTATTAACCGCTTCGGACTGCCTCACGCAGATATACTGCAGCAGAAGGGCACGTACAGGCAGATTAATGTACCTGTACGTTGCCCTTAAAGAGGCAGCTTGCGGGTGCGCGCATGTGCCCGCTGGGAGCTCCGTGACTGTGATCACGGGTCCCGCGGACCCAATATCCGCAGGGATACCCGCGATCATCTCACGATGAGGAAGAATGGGGAGATCCTGATGTAAACAAGCATCTCCCCCGTTCTGCCTAATGACACTCTCACTGATCACGCTCCCTGTAATCTGGAGCGGTGATCAGTGTAGTTTCACACACAGCCCCTCCCCTCCACAGTTAGAATCACTCCCTAGGACACACTTAATCCCTACAGCGCCACCTAGTGGTTAACCCCTTCACTGCCAGTGACATTTTTACAGTAATCAATGCAATTTTTTAGCATTGATCGCTGTATTAATGCGAATGGTCCCAAAAATGTGTCAGCATTGTCCGATGTGTCTGCCATAATGTCGCAGTCAGGATAAAAATTGCTGATCGCCGCCATTACTACTGAAAAAAAAACAATAAAAATGCCATAAAACTATCCCCTATTTCATAAATGCTATAACTTTTTACCAAAAAAATGTAGAAGAATACGTATCGGCCTAAACTGAAGAAAAAAATTTTTTTTATATATTTTTTGTTGATATTTTTTATAGCAAAAAGTAAAACAAATTTTTCAAAATTGTTGCTTTTTTTTGTTTATAGCACAAAAAATAAAAACCGCAGAGGTGATCAAATACCACCAAAAGAAAGCTCAATTTGGAGAAAAAAAAGGACGTCAACTTTGTTTGGGAGCCACGTCGCACAACCACGCAATTGTCAGTTAAAGCGACGCAGTGCCAAATCGCAAAATGGTCCAGGGCTTAAGTGGTTAGCATTGTTGTTCTTATTATAAGCTGTTAAATAGACTAAACTTATTTTTTTTAAATGCATTTTATGCTCAACAGTTTGTAATATTTAATCATCATATTTAATGTTTTACTGTTTAATAAGGATGTTGTTTAGTGTCACGTTAAAGTGGCACTGTACAATCCATACACATTCACCACTCCATGGCCCTGTAGTCTATATTTCATGAAATAATTTCTTACAATTTCTTCAATTTATAAATACTGTACCAGTGACCCCACAATAGGGATAAAACTTTTTCGTGGAAGGGAGGTTAACAAGACAAGTGGCCACTTATTAAAATCAGAAGAAAAGAGGTTTAACCTTAACCACTTCAATACCAGGCACTTATACACCTTCCTGCCCAAGCCAATTTTCAGCTTTCTGTGCTGTTGCTGTTTAAATGACAATTGCGCGGTCATGCTACACTGTACCCAAACAGAATTTTTATCATTTTGTTCCCACAAATAGAGCTTTCTTTTGGTGGTATTTGATCACCTCTGCGGTTTTTATTTTTTTCTAAACAAATAAAAAAAGAACATATAGAGTTGACTCAGATGCTTAGATGTGTCATTGCCATCATCCCTTGAGTAATTTCAAAAACAAATGTAAACCTCTAATTGGGATTTTTAACCACTTGACCACTGGGCACTTAAACCCCCTTAATAACCAGACCAATTTTTAGCTTTTGGTGCTCTCAGATTTTGATGACAATTACTCAGTCATGCAACACTGTATCTATATGAAATTTTTGTCCTTTTTTTCACACAAATAGAGCTTTCTTTTGGTGGTATTTAATCACCTCTGGGTTTTTTATTTTTTGCGCTATAAAAGAAAAAAGACCAAAAAATCTGTAAAAAAAATGCATTTTTCTTAGTTTCTGTTATAAAATTTTGCAAATTAGTAATTTTTCTTCATATACTTTGGCCAAAATTTATACCGCTACATATCTTTGGTAAAAATAACCCAAATCGGTGGATTTTATTTGGTCTTTGTGAAAGTTATAGAGTCCAAAAGCTATGGTGCCAATCTCTGAAAATTGATCACACCTGAAGTACTGACGGCCTATCTCATTTCTTGAGACCCTAACATGCCAGAAAAGTACAAATACCCCCCAAATGACCCCTTTTTGGAAAGAAGACATTCCAAGGTATTTAGAAAGATGCATGGTGAGTTTTTTGAGGTTGTCATTTTTTCCCACAATTCTTTGCAAAATCAAGTTTTTTTTTTTTTTTTTTTTTTTTTTTTTTTTCACAAAATTGTCATATTAGCAGGTTATTTCTCACACACCGCATATGCATACCACAAATTACACCCCAAAACACATTCTGCTATTACTCCCAAGTATGGCGATACCACATGTGTGAGACTTTTACACAGCGTGGCTACATACAGAGTCCCAACATGCATGGAGCATCTTCAGGCGTTCTGGAGCACCCAGGCCAATTCTGACATTTCTCTCCTACATGTAAAAATCATCATTTATTAGCTAGAAAATTACATAGACCCCAAAACATTATATATGTTTTTTTAGCAAAGACCCTAGAGAATACAATGGCAGTCATTGCAACTTTTTATCTCGCACGGTATTTGCGCAGCAATTTTTTGAATGCTTTTTTTTTTAAAAAAAAAAACAGTTTTGTGCTTTTAAAAAAAACAAAACAGTAAAGTTAGCCCAATGTTTTTGCATAATGTGAAAGATGAAGTTACGCAGAGTAAATAGATACCCAACATGTCACCTTTCAAAATTGCACGCGCTTGTGGAATGGCGTCAAACTTCGCTACTCAAAAATCCCCATAGGCGACGCTTTAAAAATTTTTACTGGTTACACGTTTTGAGTTACAGAGGAGGTTTAGGGCCAAAATTATTTCTCTTGCTCTACCGATCGCACCGATACCTCACATGTGTGGTTTGAACACCGTTTTCATATGTGGGCGGGACTTACATATGCGTTTGCTTCTGCATGCGAGCACACAGGGACAGGGGCGCTTTAAATTTTTTTTTTTTATTGTTCATTTTACTTTATTTATTTTAGTTTGATGCTTTTTTCAAAAAAAAAAATTTTTGACCTCTTTTATTCCTATTACAAGGAATGTAAACAACCCTTGTAATAGGAATATGGCATGACAGGTCCTCTTTACAGTGAGATATGGGGTCAATAAGACCTCACATCTCACCTCTAGGCTGGGAAGCCTGAAATAAAAAAATAAAAAAAAAAAAGATCCTGGCTTCGATTGTAGCGGTGAGTTGGTAGAAGCACCGGAGGGTGGCGGGAGGGGGGGACGTCCCCTCTTGCCTCCCGTAAGAATGATAAAGCAGTGGAACAGCCGCTATGATTGTTCTTATGGTGTAGGGAATCGCCGGCTAAAAAAGATGATATCTGAATGATGCCTGTAGCTGCAGGCATCATTCAGATATCCCCACACAAAGTCAAGAACGTCGTATGACAGCCGGAGGGCGGGAAGTGGTTGAAACGCATTTTTTTTTTAACACAAAGTTGTCCATTTATACAATATTTCTAACACATAGCATGTACATACCAAAAATGATCCCCCAAAATAGATTCTCCTACTCCTCCTGAGTACGGCGATACCACATGTGTGAGGCTTCCACAGCCTGGCCACATACCGAGTACAGCCGAGTATGGCTGAGCATGGCAGGGTATGGCCGAGCATGGCAGGGTATGGCAGAGTATGGCTGGGTATCACCGAGTATTGCAGAGTATGGCTGGGTATTTCAGAGTATGGCTGAGCATGGCTGGGTATGGCTGAGTATGGCAGGGTATCACCGAGTATGACTGGGTATGGCTGGGTATCACAGAATATGACTGGGTATTGCAGGGTATTGCAGAGTATTGCACAGTGTTGTGGGGTATTGTGGGGTATTGCAGAGTATTGTGGGGTATTGCAGAGTATTGTAGGGTATTGCAGAGTATTGTGGGGTATTGCAGAGTATTGCACAGTGTTGCGGGGTATTGCGGGGTATTGCAGAGTATTGCAGAGTAATTGCAGAGTGTTGTGGGGCATTGCAGAGTATTGTGGGGCATTGCAGAGTATTGTGGGGTATTGCAGGGCATTGCAGAGCATTAGGGATGGCTGAGCATGGATGGATGGATGGCTGGATGTCACTGGTTAGCGCTGTGGCGCTACACATACAGCCCACAGCGCTACTGCCATCCACCCCCCTCTCCGCTCACAGTGTACCGATCGGTACACAGAAGGGGAGGAGAGGAACTGGCGTAATTGAGATGACGCCGGTCTGTTTACATGTGATCGCTCTGTCATTTGACGGAGCGATCACATTGTAAACGGCCGCAATCAGCAGCCATTTACCGGGATCCATGATGCGCCGGGTCCTCCGGACCCGGCGTTCACGGATGTTCTCGGGGGCGCGCGAGAGGGGAACTCTGGGAAGACGTCATATGACGTGATCCTAGAGTTAAGCAACCGCCCTGCTGCTGTCATTCGGCTATGGGCCAGTTGTAAAGTGGTTAAGGCAATGTAACAATGGATTTAAATAAAAAATATATTTATTGATACAAATATTGATATAAATTCATAGCATACATAGCTCAAATTTCATAATAATTTTGGATAAAAAATACAGTACATGATAATAGAAAAATGATAGATAGTGATACATCTAACTACAAGATACAGTCACTCACCACCAGTGTAATGAGGTGGCGTCAAGTAGCAGAATTCCAACGCATTTCAACATATATATTTATGAAAAAATGGACAAAGTATCTACATTTTTCTTGCATTTGTTAAAGTACAGTAAAGTGCATTCTCAGTGCCAAAGTGAGAGGGTCCAAGTCCACCGTTGCTCGCGCTGCCATGCATCCTCTACAGGACGACGGGATATATAAAGAATCCCAAAGGATTGCATCCAAAAAAACATAGCTTGATAGCTGTGTAGAGGATAAAAAATGGACAGTGTAAAAGAGGGAGTGAGTAATGAGGGGAAAAAAAAAAATAGGACATAACCCCCCAATTCCCAATATCTTGGGAATCTATACCCCTTGGGGGGTTATGTCCTATTTTTTTTTTTATCCCTCATTACTCAATCCCTCTTTACACTGTCCATTTTGTATCCTCTACACCGCTATCAAGCTATGTTTTTTGGACGCCATCCTTTGGGATTCTTTACATATCCCATCGTCCTGTAGAGGATGCATGGCAGCGCAGGCAACAGTGGACTTACAGTAGACCCTCTCACTTTGGCACTGGTAACGGACTTTACTGTACTTTAACAAATGCAAGAAAAATGTAGATACTTTGTCCATTTTTGTCCATTTTTTCATAAATAAGATGTATGTATGCAGCCCATAATATTTCCAGTGGGCACTGATTGGCAGCTGCCTGGGCATTGATTGGCAGCATCCTTGGCACAGATTTGCATTTCCCTGGTGGTCTAGAGGGGCATACCTTGTGGTCCAGTGTGGATGGCCATCCTGATGGTCCTGGGCGGGATCTGAGGGGGGGCTGCGCTGATAAACAATCAGCACAGACTCCCCCATCAAGAGAGCCACCGATCGGCTCTCCTCTACTCGCGTCTTTCAGACGCTAGTGAGGAAAAGCCGATCAACGGCTCTTCCTGTTTACATCGTGATCAGCCATGATTGGACACAGCTGATCACGTGGTAAAGAGCCTCCGCCAGAGGCTCCTTACCAAGATCAGTTTAGCGGTGTGTCAGACTGACACACCACACCACCAATCGCCACGATGTGTGCCCCCACAGGCATGTGGCGGCTGTTATCCTGCTGGGCGTCATATGACGCCCAGTCAGGATAACGGAACCACCACCCGGCCGTCATTCTGCTATAGGCCGGGTGGGAAGTGGTTAAACTACTTAGAGGATTCTTTACTGAAAGCGGCAAGGATGTGGAATTCCCTTCCACAGGCGGTGGTTTCAGCGGGGAGCATCGATAGTTTAAAAAAACTATTAGATAAGCACCTGAACGACCACAACATACAGGGATATACAATGTAATACTGACATATAATCACACACATATGTTGGACATGATGAACTTGTGTCTTTTTTCAACCTCACCTACTATGTCACTATGTAACTATGTTTTCCTGCCTCCTTGTAAGGTTCTCTGTGAGCTTCTGTACCTCTCTGTTTCCCCCTCACTTTTGCTTGGAATGAGTAGTGCACATTAGTTGCCATGTGCACTACTCTCTGAATCATAAATATATATTTTTTTTCCTTGGAGGGTTCAGCCTTGGAGACTCAATGTAAAAAAGTAGGTGGCACACAAAGACCGCTTTCACACTGGGGCAGTTTTCAGGCATTTTGACGCTGGAAATAGCCTCTGCTAAGCGCCTGAAAACCACCTCCCATTCATTCCAGTGTGACTTTTCACACTTGGGTGGTGCGCTTGCGGGGCGTTATGAAAAGTCCTGCAAGCAGCATCTTTGTGTGCGGGTTGGGAGCGCTGTTTACAGCGCTTCCAAAACGCCCCTGGCCATTGCAATGAATGGGCAGCACTTTCAAAGAGCGTATTGCACAGAGCTCAAGGGTGAGAAGAGCTTAAAATAAAGTATCTAGGGGTCAGGATTGCATAACACAGAGTATAGAGGTCAGGACTGCATATCACACAGAGCACAAGGAACAGTAGTGCGTAAAGCACAGAGGGCTGAGATCAGGAGTGGATATCACGCAGACAGGAGGGGACAAGAGTGCATAACACACAGAGCAGAGGTCAGAAGTGCGAAGTGTACAGATAACAGAGGTCAAGAGTGTGTAATACACCACATATTTCACCCAGTGCAGCTCTTACCCCCAGTATAGCTCCCCTTTCCAGTACAGTTCCTCCAAGTACAGATCCCCCCCTGCCAGTGTTGCTCTTCCCTGCTCTCCCCCTCAGTGCATCTCCCCCCCCCCCCACTGCAGCTCTGCCATCTGTATACAACTTTCACTAGCATAGCAACTCTCTAACAGAAAGTCAGATCACAGCAGCAGAAAAAAAATAAGAATTGGGGATTTGGAGGAGACTGAGAGCAATGGAAGGGACACATACTTGAATAGACTTTTTCTTTTTTTAACTACTTCAATACAGGACACTTTCACCTTCTTCCTGCCCAGGCCATTTTTTTTTTAGCTTTCAGTGCTATTGCACTTTTGAATGATTATTGTGCGGTCAAGCCACACTTTACCCAAATTAATTTTTAATCATTTTCTTCACACAAATAGAACTTTCTTTTGGTGGTATTTAATCACTTCTGGACCGCCCGCCTTTGTTTTACATGCTAATTTTGAAGAGGAATATCATTGTTATGGCGGCAGCTAGCTGCCATAACCCCGATATCCTCTTCTTCAGTGGACGGCCCCTTTAAGATAAAAGTGGTCTCTGTGGCAGATTTGCCTCAAGATCACACTTTTATCAGCGGCGGGTGAGGCCCACTCTTGCCGCTCTCTGGTGCCCTCCACCGCTTACCAGAGCTGCCATCAGTGGCAGAGGCGATCGCGTCTGCTCCCTAGCTTGGTATGGAGACGAGTGAGGGGAAGATGGCCCCCACCTGTCTCCATATCATTGCAGGGCAGAAGCGATGTCAAAACGTCACTTCCGCCCATAGCTCTTAAAGGGACTTTTTTTTTTTAACCATGTGATTGGACACAGCCGATCACATGGTTAAAGAACCACTTCATCGGCTCTTTACAGAGATCGGGGTCATGCCGTGTCCTAGGAACATCATATGACATCTTCCCAGAACAGCTCCTTCGTCATTTGACAGTGGGCGGGCGGCAAGTGGTTAAACCAGAGTTTAGTGTCACTTTAAAGCTGAATTTTATGTATGATCCAAATTACATAGCTACAACACATTGTAGTTTATTCAATGAATACAAGGAGTTCTCTGATTGGATAAGGTAACTTTTGATCACCTCCCCTCTGCCTCGTCAAATCAGAGAACACCTTGCATCCATTGAAAACAATATGAAGTGTTCTTTAAGTGGAAGCAGGGCCAGTGGAGTGACCCCCTGTGGTCAGTGGGGCAGTCACAGAGGACCGAGAGATTACTGTAGTAGTGCGGACTATACAGTGATTTTCAGCTTCCAAAATGGTTCCTTGGGTATGAGACATACATACTTACAAGCTGGGCAAATGTAAATATGCAATTAAAACAATAATGGGAGTTCAGCTATAATAGCCACAGCCAAACGCCTTGCTAGGTGTAATGCACATGACAGCAGAGCCAACAGGTTTGTCAGTGACAGCTTGATCTCAAAAATTGGAGTCCAAACTGCTGCAAGCTCTCAGTTTCAAAATGGAATGTAGATTATTATTCCCTCAACACAGGACATCATGTTAGGGGACTTTAATTTATAAATTGAGGGCGGGAACCACATAATGTTTATCTATACTGAATATTATAAAATCTGGGGTGATGCTATGCTACTGATCTATCTTAATGGACTTACTTAATTTCATGGGCATATTTCAAATGCAAAATAAAACAGTTTTGATCAAAATACCACATCTGTCATTTGCCTTTTTACATTTATATGTGCAAATTCCTTTTGTGTAACCAGCCTTTTGAAGAGATTATACTGCAACTATACCTAGTATCTAACCCTTTTTATTTCCTTCTTTCATCCCATTTTTGATGCTAGTTTTAACTCTGATTTCCATTTAATGCAAATAATAATTCTGCACTCTGCAGGAGGTGACTGGAAATAGTTCTGCTCAATCCAAGGCCAGCCTGCTTTTCAGTACACTAAATGTAGGTTTTTCCAATGGAAGATCTGCAGCCTAACACTGCTATCAAATTATAGCAAATACTTATTTGTCAAATAGGTAGACATCTGTATATTACCGACACGTATAGCGCGTATATTATCCATTTTATAATCAAATGTCAACGTTCCCTGCTTTATGCCTTTATTCTCAATAAAATGCTAGTGCAGCTGTTAATTTACTCTTTCTTTTAACTACACTATGGAAAATAAAAATGTTCAGTACATATTTTATGGTGTGTTGGAGTTCTATATCTCTGCAGAAAAGAGAGATATGGATCTCCAAGGCAACAGTAAGCCAGGGTGACATTCAGTTCATTTTAAAATAAAATAAGTCATATATAATTTTGCTGAAATCGCCAATGTCTGCTTCTCTTTCTTAAAGGCTAATTCCACTCAATGCTAAAGTTTCAGCTATGAAATTTCATGTTTCCATCTAATTTCTTAGGCAACAACCATATCCATCAGCTGACAGTCCCACGTTGGCCTTGCAATGCAGCCGTTATCATGCTTTTCTTCAAATCGAACACGATAAGCCAGGCCCTTCGCCTTAAATATCTCCGGGAATAAAAGAGCCTGACTATTGTGCTCTGCATGAAAATGACAGTAATAGGCATTGAAGAGCTATGGCCAATAGATGACATTGCTGAAGATGTGTATGTGAGAGAGCAGTGTATGTTATAAACATGGCTACAGAGGTAAAATATTGGGCTAATTATTTCTATTATTTATATGCAGTCTACAATTAATCTGGAATGCAGCTGTGCATAGTAACCAATCAGCCTCTAACTTCAGCTTGTTCAATTAAAGCGTGACTCCAGTTTTGTTGATAAAAAAAACATTCCCCTCTGGGTGATCTATGTACATTGCAAGGGTTTTAACAAACTTTGTTGCAGATTCCTACCTTGTGGTGTTCCGAAGAAATCCCTGTTTGTTCCTCTGTTCCTCATGTGGGAAAGTGAATCTAATGGGAGTGGTTTCATAATTATCAATCAGCTGCAGCACCTGCAGGGCAATAACGAGGGAAATTGCTGGGCCTGCATCCCTTTACACATGTTCCTATTAGGAGTATGTCACCAAAAATGAAATTTTTGTTGCAGGGGATGCCTGGAATCTGACTTATATTTTAGGCAGACTTCTGGGAAAATAAATAAGCCAATCACACAAGCAAGGCATGATATGTCTGGGGGTGTTCTGTACACATTCTGTGTACAGAACACTGCCAGGTAGCCATATTGCATTTTCAGAAAATTACAGCGGCTGCCAGTTGAAAAGGTAATTTTTTATAACATTCAATTACAAAATGACTTCAGTCGCAATTGTATATGCTATATTATTTTTTCTTTTTTATGCTATTTTTTTTCACCACAAAGGTGGAGTTACCCTTTAAGCCTTGGCAAAACCTAGAAGTTGATTGGTTACTATGCACAGCTGCACCAGATTCTATGTGCACCAGTTTTAGTAAATAACCCCTGTATTTGACAGATGTGTCTTCCCTGTGATCTTCCATTCTATAAGCAATATAAGCTAGGATAGTCTGAGAACTGCTAAGCAGGGGAGTACAGAAAATAAATATCAAGTCAGATTAAGATACTTCTGGAAATTCTATGTAAAATTCAATTCAATGTTTTAATGTGGAATTCAAATGTTAAAAGCAAAAACAATACAAAATTAAATTCAATTAAAATGTGAAAAGAGCAGCTTGCAAGAAGGCCAATATAAAGTGCTTGAACTTGAATTTTTCAATATTGCAGTCCTAGAAGTGAAACTTCATCATCCCTGTGCAAGTATTCCCTTCAACTCAAACGCAAATAGCTACTCACCAGACCATCAGACCTTGAGAAATCAGAAGTCATTATGCCTTTCAGGTAATATAAAACCAAACAGTGAAACTTCAATGCCAGAAGTGAGACTTCACCATATTGTGGACATATCCATCACCAGCATATGTGGATGGCAACTCGTTATAAGGTGAGACTCCAGATAATCAGAGGTCAATAAAAGTTTATATGGAAAATATACAATCCAAGATCATCCACAGATTTCATCATACAAATGAATAGCTGTCATCCATTAGGCTCCCTACTTCAACACGAGTGCTAGAGAATAGTTTCTCAGATGTCATCAAAAAGGGGGATAAATAAACACATCCAATGCACAGATCACATGGATGTCATCAGCCATATTTAAAATCCCTGCATAACATAAAAACACTACACTTGATCAGACACTGGTCTGGTGATGATGTCAGTACCCAAAGCTCAAAGTGGTAGTAAACCAGTTATATAAATTAGGTTATGCATACTAGCACATTATGACAGACTTACCTATACACAAAGTCCTCCAGCGCAGTGCTGTCATGGCTCCTTGGCGCTTCCATCTTCATCCGGTCTTCCTTCTGGGTTTGTGGACTCCAGCTTTATGAACCGAGCTCTGAAGGTAAGGCACAGGTATGCTGTCCCTTCAGAGCGCATGTGTCGGAGATGTCTGAATATCTCCTAAACAGTGAAAGTTTAGTAAATATTCACCGTGCCTACAGGTAAGCCTTATTATAGGCTTACCCTTAAGTACAAGTTAAAAAGTTGACTTTACTTCTACTTATTCTCCCTCTATTTCCACAGCTACTCCTGCTATAGCCCAGCATCATGCATGGAGGAGTCAGCTGAATTATTTGAACACCGAGTCACCCCCTTGCTTCTTGACAATGCACAGGCATTACTGGATTCTGATGTTGGTTCTGAGGTTGAGGAAGGGAGTAACATGGGCCTACAGAGAGGGAAGAACACTGATAAACAACAAATTGGCAGTCATGTTCCCTCAACCGCAGCATATTGCCAAGTTTGCTCCAGTGTTGATAAGGATGGAGGGGATGAAGATGATAAGGCTACCTCTGCAATTTGGGTGCCAGATAGAGCAGAGCAGGAAAGTGAGGGGGAGGCACAACCCCAACAAGGCATGATGTCCTCCAGAGGTAGCCATCACGGAACAGTAGAGAGCAGCCACCCTATTCCATCAGATTGTGGAGCTGTTATCTCCCAGGCCCACTGCCCACAGCTCAGCTGTGTGGGCCTTTTTTAGCACATATGCAGCTGATCACATTGTGCAATTTGCAATCTCTGCTGAAAGCAGATCAAGCATGGCAAAAATACCAGTCATTTGGGTACCGCATGCTTGCAAAGGCAGTTAACCTCCCACCACTCAAAAGCCACACAAAAGGGAAACCATTCTTCTCCTCCTCCCTCCTCACATTTATTGTCTACCTCCACTATATCTCATGACCTCTCAGCCGACTCCACCAACAAGGAACATGGTATAGCAAAGGGTGTCACAGGTCCTTGCAACACGTCTGTCAGCAGCACACCACCAGCTATAGAGTATAGCAGGCAAATTTCTTTGTCCCAGCTGCTGTAGCGAAAGAAAATACACTCCCTGCCACTCACATGCTCAGCGTTTAAATTCCAGTCGCTAGTTCTTTGCATGTAAGGCCATTCCAGCTCTGTACCATCACGTACAGAAAGGTCAATCCTTGCTTTCCTCAAGAGTACCTCCAGCCATTTCCTGCTCTCTCCAGTCCTCCTTCTATGGGGAAAAAAATTGTTTCCTCCTTTCACTGGTCTGTAGATTAGTGGCGGCTTCAGCGGCAGAATGAGTTTGCTGCTAAACCCAAAACCATTCCTTTATGGCCTTACTGATAAGCCAGTAATGGTGAAACTAAAGTGGAGTATGGAATATAAGGGATACCTGGTCTCTGTGGATGGCTACCTGAACATGCAGCTCGCCAATACAGAAGAGTATATTGATGGGGCATTGTCTAATAAGGTGTAATAATGTGCTGTATATACGAGGAGTAGAAAAGGAGGAAGAAGATGGCGAGATGAGAGAATAAAGTAATTTCCAAATTTGTTTTGTAAATGTATTTTTGAATAAAGTTTGGTGTCTCTTTCACAGACTTTGTTTTTGTATGTTTTGTTAAGAAAAATAATGTCCAACAATAACCTAAAAGGTGAAGTTTATAAGAATAATTGTTAATCTTGGCCTGAGTGTACTATAATTTGGCTTCTTCACATACGGATTGCTCTCTGTGGTGCACAACTTTGCTATTTCCATCCAAAACCTGCCAAATATATATGTCAGTTTTGCCACAGCAAGTTCTATACATGGTGCAGATGTGCCACTTTACAGGCAGACTAAGGGGACCCCCCATTCACTATATTTAAAGGAATTTTTCATTTTTATTGTTTCACTTTAAGCATAATTAAAATCACTGCTCCTTTAAAAATGATCTTAAAAAAACATTTTTTGCATTGATACATGTCCCCCAGGGCAGTATCTGGGACCCCATACCCTTTTTATGGCCAATAACTTGCATATAAGCCTTCAAAAAGGGGAACTTTTGATTTTTCAAATTTGGGTCCCATAGACTTTAATAGGGTTTGTGGTTTGGGCCTGAACTTTGCGGTGTTCGAGAGTTCTGGTGCAAACCGAACCGGGGGGGGTGTTCGGTCCAAATGTAGCTGCCCACTTTCCTTGCTGAAATATGTTCCTAAGGGTCAGCAATTCAAGGTTCTCCCTATGTGCTTTCTGCACTTCTGACAAATTCTGACCATAAATTGGGATGAGAGTAAGGTTCTGGTAGATCTATTTGGCAAAAGTGGTCAGTTTGCTTGCTTAACCTCCCTGTCAGTATGATTATTTCAGATTTTTGGTGCTGAAAGCGGTACCATTATTCTGCATGGAAATTTTTTATATTGTAGGCCTGTAATTCTTAGGAATTACTCACTTAAATCTGTCCAAACCAGAGTCTAGTAGACATCTCGGGTATGATAAAGTTTGAAACACAAAATCATAAATTATAATATAATAAATAACTATAAATAATAACAAATAATAATATAATAATAATACTTTTTATTCGATACATTTTAGTAAATAATATAATCAAAAACACTGACTTTTTTTGGGCCAAACAAGGGTGCCCTATTAGTAGTCATATTGCTTCAGTAAACGTCCCGGGTATGGAAAATTTTAAAACATGGTACAGCACAAAGTCTGAGGTCACAATCAGGACAATAGAACCTGGTTTCTTTTCTGATTTTCCTTCCAGAGTCGTCATGCTTAGAGCAGCAAACTACACACATCCTTGTGGGTGCTGACTTCTTTTCCATTGGTGGAATGTGGTCCATAAAGTGAAGACCAGTCAGGCATTCCGGGTTCACAACGCCAGCAGCACGACATCCAGATCGCTTTATAGTCGTTGGTGTTTGGTGCTTAAGAAATATAAGTTCGGCAACTTTCCAAACAAAGTCCGCATGAACTACAGGCTTGTCACTCTTTTTTTTTTATCAGAATGAAGGCATTCCACAGGCACTGTTCAAGAAGATGCCTGAAGATTTTTTTTTGTAATATTTTTTTGTTGTTTTCCCATCGCTGGATAAAATGTCATGGCCTGGTCAGCTCTGTCAACACCTCCCATGGTTTTGTTGTAGTCCATCACGACTTGTGGTTTCATTACGTCTTTTCCACCTTTTGTGTGTACCATGACAGTAGAGGTGTTGTGAATAGTACTCATTAGGCACACATCTTTTTTGCCGCGCCATCTCGGTGCCATCATTTTGCCTTTCTGCCAGGCAACTATTTCTCCTGCCTTGAGCTTTTCATTGACAAAGGTTGGCGGTATGTCACGCCGGTTAGCCCTAACGGTCCCATATGCATCCGTCTTGTGCTGTAGAAGGAACTCATAGCGTTCTGGAGAAGTGTAAAAATTGTCTGTGGTTACACAGTAGCCCTGATTCAGCAATGGCTCAATCAAAGTAAGAACTGAAGCTGTTGCCATTCCATAATTACTGAATCTTTTGTTGAATTTGGTTCCTTTCCCGGTGTAAAGGACCTAATTCCATATGTAACCAGTGCTGGATTCACATAGCATGAATGATTTTATGCCAAATCGTGCTCTTCTAGACGCGATATACTGTACCCAGCTGAGTCTTCCTTTGTAGGCCATTAGACTTTCATCGATACTGATGTCTCTATCTAGTACATAGGTCTGCTGGAAATTTTTCTGAATAATTTGATATACCTCACAAATCTTTTTCAGTTTTGGTGCTGGATGGGAAGTCTCATCAAATTCTTCATTATCAGAGAAAATTTGTACTCCGACATGACCATGCCAAAAAAAGTAGCGGCTAGTAATTTGTTGGTTGTCCAATACCACTTCTGCAGGGGTTTCCCCACCACTCCCTGAAGAATTATTAGGCCCAGAAACTTCCAGATGTCCTCTTTGGTCACTGGTTCCCACTTTATGCTCCTTGCAAACCTCTGATGCGTAGCAGCTTGTTGCTTCTTGTACCCATTTGTCTCTGTAACAATTTTTTCAATAACCTCATTGGTCAAAAAGAGTTGGAGGTATGCCAAGGAGTTGTCATCTTCAACCTCCACTTTGATACCGGGTGCTCCAGTAAATGGGAATCTTGGGGGTGCTACGTGCTCCGTACCGCAGTCAATCGAGCACCAAGTCGGCACATCACTAGGCAGAGTCGCAGGATCATCGATGAAATCGCTTTCTGTGCCTGATGACGAACTTCCCCACGAATTGCTATCACTCAATTCTGCAAGTGATTCTGTACCGCTGTCGCCCTTTTCCAGCAGGTCATATGCCGCTTTTGAGGTAGAGGCACGCTTTTTTGATGCCATGGTCGTTCTGCAGTTTCCAGACAGAAAGTACAGTAAAACTGCAGGCAATGGTACTGGAGAAAGCACTGGGGGGCAAACTAGGGTACATTTTATTTTATTTAGTAATGTAATCCAATAGGATTACAATGTATCAGTGTGTTTGTGCTTTATACTATTTGAATTTGCCGCCGGTTCCACCCCCCTGCGTTGCGACGCTCGCAGGGAATGGAAGCCAGGGCACACAGTGCATCGGGTGAAAGATCAGGCCACCGTACACAGCAGGAGTACATCGCGGGATCCCGGGGACAAGGTAAGTAACCTCTTCCAGGATCCAGCGATGCAATCCCGAGTGTGGCTTGGGGTTACTGCTAATGGTACTGAAATCTCACCCCGAGCCACACTCAGGAATACCACCAGGGGGGTTAAATTCCCAACTGCTGTATCCAAACAAACAGCTGGAGATCCCAGGAATCGTCACTGAAAATATGGAATCATAACATTTTTGGGCAGTGTGTCGTCATGGCAGTGAGAAAACGTTGCCAGGTAGCAGATCTTTGTGATTAACAATTTACTTCCATATTCCTTTCTAAGTCCCACCCCACAAATCTGTACATTCTTTTTGGGGCACTGATGTAGGGAAGTGTTCCTTGTCCCTCAACATTGGAATAAAGCCCCTTGCAAGGGACCCCCCCAATATGGAAAGTTGCAAAGAAATGTGACCTGGTGGGGCTCAGGGAGGAGTGGTTGAACACTCGCTGCACTCTCTTTCCTGGTTTCTGGGTTGGTGTTGTAAGGGGAAACTCACACTAGGTTTTTTTTTTTTTTTTAAAGGAACAGTATACAACTGAAAAGAAAAACTTTTGTGATTGCCATTGTGAATTACTGAACATTTCTTGTTTGCAATGTTATTAAGGAGCAGAGTGGCATCTGAGGAGAGATGTCCTATTCCAACCCTTCTGACAATTGCCTAAACTATTCTGACATTCTGTATTACACAATTTAAGCATTAGGAGGGTAAAATACATTTGTTTACATTTCAAACATTTGTTTTCTTTGCATTTGCCCCTTTCCTCTTGTAGACAAACCTGGCACACGCTGAGTGGTATGCCCATAGCAATACTATCCCATATGTCCTTCAAATTTGTTGGGTTTTCTTAGGAGGGATTTCCTAAACTAAAGGGTATCCCACCCAAAGTACCAATGGCCAATGCTGATGGGAACTGGGTCCAATGCTAGAGGTTGAGAACTGAGGAAGAAGGGAGCTTCCAATGTTTGTAATCCAGCAAAGAAAGAATCCAAGCAGGGGATACTGTTTAATGTTGTTGGACCCAGGAAGGTAAAGCCTAGTACACACTACAATTTTTTTTTTTGTTCAACCCAGCGGGTTGAACAAAAAAAACCCTGGCAGCTCAGAAGTACTAACTGTCTAACCGCTGTACTAACTATCCAGCATAGTACAGTCATCTCCCCTGCTTGGGTTCTGACAGGGGAACACCTCCCCCCCGCCTGAACACTCTGGTTAGAGCTCTGACTGGGAGCCGATCAGCAGACCTTTTTCGGTCATGCCTCTTCGACAGAAGCCCACTGCAGTACACATAAGCTAAATATCGTCTGGTTTCTATTGAACCGCTCGATGCCGCCCAACATTCGGCCCGTGTGTACTAGGCTTTATTATGAGTTGAACTGAAAACCATGAATGTGTTTTTTATTACATGTTTGTGTTTTTTTTCAGTATCTCTATCCAACCCTTACATCCGACCCTGATTAGGTCCCCAGCCCCATAGTCACAAAATAACAGTTGACAGATGAGGAAACTTTGTGAGATATTCTGGTGTAAAACGAAAACATAAAAATCAACATAGATAACAAAACTTAAAATCACTGCTCCAAATTATGAAAACAAATTATATAGTGGACAATTATGTGCTATCCTACTATAAAACTATTAAAAATATAAAAAAAATATATATTAAGATCACAATCTTTTTAACATGACCCAGCTCATCATGTGAATACATTTTAACCTGATGACAGTACCTCACAATATGACAAATGCTATTTACTAAGTAGCCTTCATAAAGGAGATCGCTATATGGTTCTATTAACAGATTACAGGTAACACCATAATGACTGTTGGCTTTATCTGTCACCAAGATCTTCAGCAATATATCATAACTGTTGTCTATGTGACACTATAGTGGCTGGGAGTTGAAATTTAGAAAGCTGCAGTGTCCTTCATTACAATAATTCTTTAACGTCAAACAGGGCCAAACAGTTGCAAGTGATGCAACCAATTTAGGCATCGCTTGGGATGATTGATCAAATGCTAATTTTTGTAACACCATTTTCGTATAAAAAAATATATAGCAAATAAAAAAAATATATAGCAATTGTTACACAAAACATATCGTAATGTAATGTTAATGAACATTTTCTTTTCCTGTTCAATCTACAGCCAATGCAAAAGTGGAGTAACCCTTTATTATGCTAGGAAATGTTTTGTGACCTTGTGCTTACTGGGGATGAGCTTCGTGTTCGAGTCGAACTCATGTTCGACTCGAACATCGTCTGTTCGCCCGTTCGCCGAATTGCGAACAATATGGGCCCTTCGCGCCACACAAATTCGTGTGGCGCGTCACGGCCCATAATTCACTGCGGCATCGCAGTGCATTGCTGGCTGATGATTGGCCAAGCATGCACTATGACCCGCATGCTTGGCCAATCACAGCGCCGTCTGAACAGAGAGCCGTAATTGGCCAAAGCCAAGGAGGCTTTGGCCAATTATGGCTCAGGGGATTTAGTACACGCCCCACACTATATAAGGCCGCCTGCACGACAGCCCTGTGTAGTGTGTGTTCCGGCATTGAAAGCGATAGACAGAGAGACAGTGTCATTTGATTTAAGTTAGATTAGGCAGGACAGTCAGTGAGTTAGCTGCACTTACAGTGTATTGTGTATATCTATGCATCCCAGGTGGTGTGTGTGTGTGTGTGTGTATATGTATGTATGTGTATATGTATATGTGTATATATATATATATACTGTATTCAGTTTAGATCCGTTCCTGTTATCTTCCTACTGACAGGCAGGCTTGTCTTGTTACAGTATTTACAGCTACCTGAAGAAAATTGCTGGTGTTCTTTTGATCCTATTAGTACCACAGTCAGGCAGCTAGACTATTTACAGTTATTTACAGTTAGTGTAGTGCGTCCTCCTCACAATGTTCAGTTAAAGCTACAAGTTAGTTTAGTGTGACCTCTGCACAGTGTTCAGCTAAAACTACAAGTTAGTGTAGTGCATCCTCCTCACAGTGTTCAGTTAAAGCTACAAGTTAGTTTAGTGTGACCTTTGCACAGTGTTCAGCTAAAGCTACAAGTTAGGGTAATGCGTCCTCCTCACAGTGTTCAGCTAACGCTACAAGTTAGTGTAGTGCGTCCTCCTCACAGTGTTCAGCTAAAACTACAAGTTAGTGTAGTGCGACCTCTGCACAGTGTTCAGCTAAAGCTACCTGTAGAAGGTTGGTGGTGTTTTCCTGATCCTATCACTACCGCAAGCAGCTAAATAAGCTACAAGTTAGTTTTTTGCGAGCTCTGCACGGTGTTCACCTAAAGCTACCTGCAGAAGGTTGGTGGTGTTTTCCTGATCCTATCACTACCGCAGGCAGCTAAATAAGCTACAAGTTAGTGTAGTGCGTCCTCCTCACAGTGTTCAGCTAAAACTACAAGTTAGTGTAGTGTGACCTCTGCACAGTGTTCAGCTAAAGCTACAAGTTAGTGTAGTGTGTCCTCCTCACAGTGTTCAGCTAAAACTACAAGTTAGGGTAGTGCGTCCCCCTCAGTGTTCAGCTAAAGCTACAAGTTAGTGTAGTGCGTCCTCCTCACAGTGTTCAGCTAAAACTACAAGTTAGTGTAGTGCACAGTGTTCAGCTAAAGCTACAAGTTAGGGTAGTGAGTCCTCCTCACAGTGTTCAGCTAAAGCTACAAGTTAGTGTAGTGCGACCTCTGCACAGTGTTCAGCTAAAGCTACAAGTTAGTGCAGTGCGTCCTCTGAACAGTGTTCAGCTAAAACTACAAGTTAGTGTAGTGCGTCCTCTGCACAGTGTTCAGCTAAAGCTACAAGTTAGTGTAGTGCATCCTCTGAACAGTGTTCAGCTAAAACTACAAGTTAGTGTAGTGCATCCTCTGAACAGTGTTCAGCTAAAGCTACAAGTTAGTGTAGTGCGAGCTCTGCACAGTGTTCAGCTAAAGCTACCTGTAGAAGGTTGGTGGTGTTTTCCTGATCCTATCACTACCGCAGGCAGCTAAATAAGCTACAAGTTAGTTTTTTGCGAGCTCTGCACAGTGTTCAGCTAAAGCTACCTGTAGAAGGTTGGTGGTGTTTTCCTGATCCTATCACTACCGCAGGCAGCTAAATAAGCTACAAGTTAGTTTTTTGTGAGCTCTGCACAGTGTTCAGCTAAAGCTACCTGTAGAAGGTTGGTGGTGTTTTCCTGATCCTATCACTACCGCAGGCAGCTAAATAAGCTACAAGTTAGTGTAGTGCATCCTCCTCACAGTGTTCAGCTAAAACTACAAGTTAGTGTAGTGCACAGTGTTCAGCTAAAGCTACAAGTTAGGGTAGTGCGTCCTCCTCACAGTGTTCAGCTAAAACTACAAGTTAGTGTAGTGTGACCTCTGCACAGTGTTCAGCTAAAGCTACAAGTTAGTGTAGTGCGTCCTCTGAACAGTGTTCAGCTGAAGCTACAAGTTAGTGTAGTGCGTCCTCCTCACAGTGTTCAGCTAAAACTACAAGTTAGTGTAGTGCGAGCTCTGCACAGTGTTCACCTAAAGCTACCTGTAGAAGGTTGTTGGTGTTTTCCTGATCCTATCACTACCGCAGGCAGCTAAATAAGCTACAAGTTAGTTTTTTGCAAGCTCTGCACAGTGTTCAGCTAAAGCTACCTGTAGAAGGTTGGTGGTGTTCTCATACTACAGGCAGGCAGTTGATTTTGCTAGCTGCAGTATCAGTGTATATATATATATATATATATATATATATATATATATATATATATATATATATATATATATATATATATATATATATATATATATATATATATATATATATATATATATATATATATATATATATATATATATATATATCTATCCCAGCTTAGTGCAGCTACAGGCCATTAGTAAGTCTGGAAGGCCAACAAGGAGAGGCAGACAGTCACAAGCCAATAAAAGAGGGAAAGCAGGCTCTGTGTCTAGAGGCAACAGTGCTGGTCGTGGAGACGGTACATCCTCATCAGCACGTGGCCGTGGGACATGCTTGGCCTTTTTTTCAGCAGCTGGCCGTGTTGAGCCGCAACATGCGGAAGACTTGGTCGAGTGGATGACCAAGCAGTCCTCATCCTCCTCATCCTCTCTCACCCATGCTCAGGGTACTTTGTCTGGCAAAGCAGCTGCCAACGTGGCCTCTTCCCTCAGCTCAATGGCATCAGTGACTCCTTCCCTAGCCCCACCATGTCCTCCTGAGGAATCCCTCGAACTGTTTGACCACAGTGTTGGGTACATGCTCCAGGAGGATGCCCAGCGTTTAGAAGGCTCTGATGATGATACTGAGCTAGATGAAGGCAGTAACATGAGCACGGACAGAGGGGGTGCCCAAGAAGGACAGCAATCTGGCAGTCATGCTCCCCCTGCTGCAGCATACTGCCAGGTCTGCTCCAGTGAAGAGGAGGGAGGGGATGATGAGGTCACTGACTCAACGTGGGTGCCTGATAGGAGAGAGGAGGAGGCACATCACCAACGAGGCAGGATGCCCTCTAGGGGCCAGCCTAAGGGCAGCACACTGACTGCATCACACCCCAAAGCTCCGCATGTGCAGGGCGCTGCTGTCTCTGCGCGTTATTCCAAAAGTTCTTTGGTGTGGGCCTTTTTTGAGATGAGTGCATCAGATCGCACCGCTGCTATTTGCAACATATGTCTCAAGCGTATCTCGCGTGGCCAAAACATCTCCCACTTGGGCACCACATGCTTGACCAGACATATGTTGACCTGCCATGCAGTTCATTGGCAAGCGTATCTAAAAGACCCACACCAAAGAACAAAGAGGACCTCTCCTTGCTCCTCATCAGCTGAGATCTCCAACCCCACTATACTTTCAGTCCTCACTGAGACCTGCACTGAGAGGAATGAAGGTGTAGAATTAGGTGTGTCACAGCCAAGTACTTGTGGGCAATCTGCTTTCGGTACACCGACGTCAGATTGTACCAGCAAATTTCCCTGCCCCAGCTGCTTCACCGCCGAAAGAAGTTCGCTCCCAGCCATCCACATGCCCAGCGGTTGAATGCTAGCTTGGCAAAATTGCTAGCACTTCAACTGCTGCCTTTTCAGTTGGTAGACTCTGCCCCCTTCCGTGAGTTTGTCGAATGTGCAGTTCCTCAGTGGCAGGTACCCAAATGCCTCTTTTTCTCACAGAAGGCGATTCCGGCTCTCTACCGGCATGTGGAAGGCAATGTCCATGCCTCGCTGGACAGGGCGGTCAGTGGTAAGGTGCATATTACCACTGACTCATGGTCCAGCAGGCATGGACAGGGACATTACCTAAGTTTCACCGCGCATTGGGTGACTCTGCTGGCAGCTGGGAAGGATGCAGGACAAGGTGCAGTAGTGTTGGAGGTTGTTCCGCCACCACGCCTCCAAAATGCCACTACTAATGATTGTGACACACCTCTCTCCTCCACCCCCTCCTCTTCTTCTTCCTCCATGGCCTCTTCCTGTGCTTGGTCATCGGAACCAGTGGTGCTCCGTAGCTGTTCAAGGGGCTACGCAAGTATGCAGGCCAAAAGATGCCATGCGGTGCTTGAGCTGGTGTGTTTGGGGGACAGGAGCCACACTGGGGCAGAGGTTCTGTCAGCTCTGCAAGGGCAGGTTCAGAGGTGGTTGATGCCACACCAACTTAACTGCTTCAATACTGGGTCAATTCTGACACTTTGCTCCTACATGTAAAAATCATAACTTTTTTGCTAGAAAATTACATAGAACCCCCAAACATTATATATGTTTTTTTAGCAAAGACCCTAGAGGTTGTTGCAACTTTTTATCTCACACAGTATTTGCGCAGGAGTTTTTCGAACGCGTTTTTTTGGGGAAAAAAACTGTTTTGTGTTTAAAAAAAAAACAAAACAGTAAAGTTAGCCCAATGTTTTTGCATTTTGTGAAAGATGAAGTTACGCCGAGTAAATAGATACCTAACATGTCACGCTTCAAAATTGCACACGCTCGTGGAATGGCGCCAATGTTTGGTACCTAAAAATCCCCATAGGCGACGCTTGAAATTTTTTTACTGGTTACATGTTTTGAGTTACAGAGGAGGTCGAGGGCCAAAATTATTGCTCTCGCTCCAACGTTCGCGGCGATACCTCACATGTATGGTTTGAACACCGTTTTCATATGTGGGCGGGACTTACGTATGCGTTCGCTTCTGCGTGCGAGCACACGGGGACAGCGGCGCTTTAAAAATTTTTTTTTTTTTTTATTGTTAATTATATTTTATTTTTTTTATTTTGACACTTTTTTGAAAAAAAAAAAAATTGATCACTTTTATTCCTATTACAAGGAATGTAAACATCCCTTGTAATAGCAATATGACATGTCAGGTGCTCTTAATAGTGAGATATGGGGTCAATAAGACCCCATATCTCACCACTAGGCTGGGAAGCCTGAAATAAAAAAAAAAAAATAAAACAAGCTGCGCCATTTTTTTGAATGGAGAGGCCGGGCGTGATGTCATAACATCGCGCCCGGCCTCCGACGATCATAGAGACTCCGGGGACCATCTGGTCAGCCAGAAATCTCTATGATCTATATCCGGCGCTGGCGGATCCACTCTCCGCCTCATCGATCGTAACGGTGAGTCGGAGCAAGCACCGGAGGGCGGAGGGAGGGGGGGACGTCCCCTCTCGCCTCCCATAGGAACGATCAAGCGGTGGAACGGCTGCTATGATCATTCCTATGGTGTAGAGATTCGCCGGCTGAAACCGGCAATATCTGAATGATGTCTGTAACTACAGGCATCATTCAGATATACCCGCTCAAAGCCCAGGACGTCATATGATGCCCTTGGTATTGAAGTGGTTAAGCCAGGAATGGTGGTTTGCGACAATGGCACCAACCTCCTCTCTGCCCTCCGACAGGGACAAATGACCCATGTGCCCTGTTTGGCTCACGTCCTTAACTTTGTGGTGCAGCGGTTCTTGGGCAGGTACCCGGGCTTACAGGATGTCCTGAGGCAGGCCAGGAAAGTCTGTGTACATTTCCGCTGGTCAAATAATGCCAGTGCTCGGCTGGCAGACCTCCAAAAGGACCTCCAAAACCTGCCCAAGAACCGCCTAATCTGTGACATGCCCACCAGGTGGAACTCAACGTTGGCCATGCTGCAGCGGCTGCACATGCAGCAGAGGGCCATCAATGAGTACCTGTGCGACTATGGCACCAGGACAGGGTCAGGGGAGCTTGTTTTTTTTTTTTTCCCCACGCCAGTGGGCCATGATCAGGGATGCATGCACTGTCCTGTCACCATTTGAGGAGGCCACGAGGATGGTGAGCAGTGGCAGTGCATGCATCAGTGACACTGCCCTCCTTGTCCACCTGTTGGAGCACACGCTGCGTAGAATAATGAACAGGGCACTTGAGGCAGAACAGAGGCAGGAAGAGGAGGACTTCCTTAGCTCTCAAGGCCCCCTTTATCCAGACAGTGTTCCTGCGTGCCCGCCGATCACACAGGAAGAGGACGAGGAGGAGGCGGAGGATTATGTCAGTATGGAGGTGGAGCCTGGCACTCAGCATCAGCAGCAGTCTTTAAGGGATCAGTCCCAAGAAACACATGGACTTGTACGTGGCTGGGAGGAGGTGGCTGCAGACCATGTCGTCCTTAGTGACCCAGAGGACTCCGGACCGAATGCCTCAGCAAACCTACGCTGCATGGCCTCCCTGATCCTGCAAAGCTTGCGTAAGGATCCTCGTATTCGTGGTATCAAGGAGAAGGACCAATACTGGCTGGCAACCCTCCTTGATCCATGTTACAAGGGTAAGGTTGTGTTTCTTATCTTGCCGTCGCAGAGGGAGCAGGATGAAACCTCTTCGGGAGGCCTTGCAGAAAGGTCTGTGCAACGCGTTCCCAGAGACTGGGAGGTTACAAACTCCTGTTTCTGGACAACGTGTTGCTGAGGCTTCGGTCAGTCAAAGAAGGAGCGGTGGAGAAGGTGGCCGTCTGACCGATGCGTTCAGACAATTTTTTAGTCCGCAGCCCCAAGGTATGATCGGTTCCAGCAACCATCGCCAGCGTCTGTTTTACATGGTGCAGGAATACCTAGGGGCAAGATCTGACTTGGACACCTTTCCCACCGAAAATCCTCTGGGTTACTGGGTCTTGAGGATGGATCACTGGCCAGAGCTTGCACAGTATGCAATTGAGCTACTGGCCTGTCCTGCATCCAGCGTTCTTTCGGAACGCACATTCAGTGCTGCTGGAGGCTTTGTAACAGATCACAGGGTGTGTCTGTCCACCAACTCGGTCGATCGACTGACCTTCATAAAAAAGAAATCAGTCTTGGATCACCACCAGCTACCAAGCACCTGATGCTGATGTAACCGAATAATTTTTTTTGAAATCTCAGATCCCTTCAAAGACTGCCTATGCTGATGCTGAGTGACTATCCTGAGTAATTATCCTCTTCCTCCTCAATGATCATGCTGATAGCTTGTAAGAACATTTTTGGCTCTGGGCGCCACCACCAGTGCCTAAGGCCCAATTTTTCAGCCCCTGTTTAACAGGGGCGTGTAATTACAATTTTTGATGCAATACTTTGCAGCAGGGCTCGTTCCTGTGTTCCAACTAGAGTATCTGTGAGGGGTTGCAGTGTTGTGGCACCAGTGCCTAAGGCCCAATTTTCAGCCCCTGTTCAACAGGGGCATGTAATTACAATTCTTGATCTAATATTTCACAGCAGGGCCCTGAGAGGGCTTACAGTGTTGTGGCCACAACAACACCTAAGGCCCAAATTTCTGCTGAGTATATAGGGCAGGCCCCTACTTTCAAACATCCAACTTACAAACTACTCCTACTTGCAAACGGAAGGAGACAACAGGAAGTGAGATGAAATCTACCCCTAGGAAGGGAAATTCTCTCTTGTAAGAGTTAATATGGGAAAAACATTTCTCCTTTACATTGATGCTTTATCACCAATCCTTGTTTCACAAAAAAACCCAAATTTTCAAAAAACATTTGTCATTGGGACAAAAAGTGAGGTGAAATCTTCTGAAGAGAAGCACAGACCGCAAAACAAATGTCACAGGGGTGATAACCCTTCCCTATGTTTTCCAAAAAGCTTAAAATAGATTTTTTGGCTGGCGCTAGACACGTTAAAAATGTACCAGTTCAAAATTACAAACAGATTCTATTTAACACTAAACCTACAGTCCCTGTCTTGTTTGCACCGCCTGTATACTGCTGTTCAGAGTACAGAGCCTGTATACTGCTGTTTCCTTTTTTAATTTGGGTTCCCCTTAATATCCATACAAGACCCAAAGGGCCTGGTAATGGACTGGGGGGTACCCATGCCATTTGTCTCACTGATTTTCATCCATATTGCCAGGACCCAACATTACATTAAAGCCGCAAGCAATTTTAAATGACTTTTTTCCTTTAAAAATTACATTTTGTGCAGGGACTGTTCTAAGCACAGGAAACACGCGCCACTTTACAGGCATTTTATAGACACCCCCCAGGTATGAGATTTAAAGGAATATTTCACTTTTTTTTTTTTTACTTTAAGCATCATTAAAATCACTGCTCCCGAAAAAACATCAGTTTTTAAAAGTTTTTTTTGCATTGATACATGTCCCCTGGGGCAGGACCCGGGTCCCCAAACCCTTTTTAGGACAATACCATGCAAATTAGCCTTTAAAATGAGCACTTTTGATTTTGAACGTTCGAGTCCCATAGACATCAATGGGGTTCTAACGTTTGTGCAAATTTTCGGTCCGTTCGCAGGTTCTGGTGCGAACCGAACCGGGGGTGTGCGGCTCATCCCTAGTGCTTACTTTTACTGTGCAGTTAAATATTAGTCTTCCATATGCCTATCTAACCAAAATGCACAGGAGCAAATAGATAAAGATAAAGAAAAGTCTGCACTACTCCAATGTGCAATATGTTCCAACTGACAGCACACATGATATATAGTCTCAGTGAACACATTTTTTAGAATTGTAAACTTGTGATGCTTCCGTGATCATCTCCACCACAGTGTAGTGTAAACTTTATGAAACCTCCACCTAAAACGGAAAACTAACTCAACAGAACCCCTGACTGTAAATATATTAAGAGGCCAATGTACATTAGTTGAGAGGAAACTTTCCCAGTATGGCAGTGATTTAAAGCAGTCCTGGTGCTCTGTATGGATTTGTAGACAAAAAGCTAATACATGAATCTAGTTGTATCCACTTTGCATAGCAGGTGAAGTCAAAGCAAAGTCTTAGGTGGAGGTCACATATATTTTACACTGAAGGAACAACATAATCTGTGGGTGCAATGTAATATTAAGAAGCAAGGCAACCAGCAAACTGTTATATTAGTTAGTATACCCAAGGCCGTTTTTAAGGCAGGGCAAAAGGGGCAGCTGCCCTGGGTCCTGTCATTGTTGTGGGGCCCAAAACAGCTGTCTCATACTTGCCAACTACCCTGGTTTAATTTCCCTCGTCCCTTGAGGTTTTAGTCCTGTTCTGTGTCCCAATATCTCAGTGTGAAGTGCTGCTACTAATGCTGCCCAGCTCTGCCCTATTGTTGTGTGAAGATGACTCACCTGTAGACCCTGTGTTTACATGTAAATTACCGGCAGTCATATGTAAATAGCGGCAGCATTCATATGTAAATAGGGACGGCCAGCGGCATTGATATGTATATCATGCCCCCCTGAAGGCATATCCACAGTAATCTCTAGCAACCAATCAACAAGCAGAAATCATGTGCTGTATCCTCTAGCAACTAATCACTGAGCCTTAATGTGTGCTGTAACCTCTAGCAACCAGTCAGTGAGTGGTAATGATGCACTGTAACCTCTGGCAACCAATTGCAATTGCTGCCTGATCTGATTAAGTAAACTAATTTTGAGTCTAGCTGCTATTTATTATATGTCTCAGAGCAGGTGGAGAGCAAAACTGCATGAGGGCGGGCCCCAAGAAAAGTTTTGCCCAGGATCCAATCAATATTAAAGACGGCCCCAAGTATACCATAGGCTACATTAAAATGGTGACCCTTTTCAAGATTTGCAAAATACAAACAGATCTTGCACAATAATTAGAGAACTGGAATTCTCATCAGACAAGACAAAAGATAAAATAAAGACAACCAATAGCAAATAGCAGACCTCAGACTTTATGTTGCTAATATTCACGAAGAATCTCTAGGTGATGATCTGTCCTTCCTAATTACTACCACTGACATCGGAAGCAAACACATTAAACTTTCTGCAGGATTACATTGTTAGTAAATGCTCATTTTCAGTTGTTTATCTATAACCCTCTACCCCACTGAAATATTGCAGGCAAAGCGTTTATTAAAACATGGCACTGTTGGGCTAGATGTACTGTGACACAAAAGTAAAACTATCAATGCAGTTTTTATTGTGATTGCTTTGAGAAAGCCACATAGCACTTGGGTCCCAAACAGCTCCAATGCCCAGGAAGGGGTGTATGTCTGGATTAGGTGGCTAATTTAATGGCTAAACTTATGATAAGATTAATTTTAAATGGCTTTAAATTGTCAACTAGATGCATTCCTGCATTTACATTTCCAATACCTACATTTTTTTAGCACCAAACTACCAGGCAATGTGTACAATCCTATCACCCACCTGTTGCCATGTTAAAAACCAGTAACTTAGCAACTGATAAGCTCTTAAAAACATCTTGATCTGCATATGCAGCTAATATTAAAAGACTAAGGGTTCATTTGCTAAGCCATTCATACATTATCGTAACGCGTTCCGGACACAAAGGCAGAGCCAAAAGTTGTAATACAAATATTAAGTAGACGCAGGCCTGCTTTTTATTACTGCTAATCACTGTGTAGTAATTAATGCATGCAGAACGTTGATTAGACTACATAAAAAGGATTTGCCTTTTTAATTTAATAGCACATATTTTCCAGAAAAAAAGAGAGGGAAACATAATGTCCTGACCAACAAAACATAGGCTTGGGCAAAACCAGAGAAGAATAGTGGTGAGAGAATTAAATGCATTATTTTGGCATGCACTGCTGGCTCTTTATTTATTCCAACATTACTACAATTATTTTCCATATAAATCATGTACAACCACAAAGTTTATGAACACATAAAAAATATTGTTTTGCATATACACACAAATGTTATGGTTTTAGAGTTATCAGTCAATTTTACCCTAGGCTATAAGACCTCATATGGCACCTCTTCATGTGTTAAACCTATGACAAGTTACACTTGCTGCCAAACGCTATATCAAGGACCAGTATGTAGCAAGAGACAGCTCATCCACTGCCTATCTGCTAAGGCCTAGTTCACACCTATGCATTTTTTAGTGTGTTTTCCGTTTTGTAGAACCACACTACAGACCCAAAGGAAACCTTGTTAAATGGACATGTTCACATCTGTGCATTTTATGGAAAGGACCAGGGACTTTTTTCTGGTTTTTGATTCCATAGACTTCAATGGATCAAAAATGTGTATTGAAAAACACAAAATAAACCTGGAATATGCTATATAGGTGTGAACCAGGGCTAAGTGGATGATATCCTTCAGTCCTCAGTTTTTGTATAAAAAAAGACGAAGAATGCCAGCATTAATGCTTAAATAGTAGAAAAAAGCCATCTTTGTTGCATTTTCAGTTAAAAGCAGCAACCCTTGTCCGTGCTTACACATTTCAGGTGATAAAAGTCTATACTCATGGTAGTCTGACTTATTAAAACATTACCACTCAAAGAAAAAAATTTGAATACAGCCACCTTAACGTCTCTCATTTCACATGTCACAGTGAAACAATTCACAAGACCTGAATTGTGTAACAGTATCTCCACAAAGAGAATGAAACCACAGCAAAATAAAACAAAAAACAGCAGAATAAAAAAATATACCAGTGCTTTACAAAGTTTAGCTTGAATTCAATCTAGAGTGTATACTGTAAGTATAAACCAAATCAATAAATTCATTTTAATGATAAAAGCAGTACAAAATGTAATGAGTAGAAGAGACCCAGCGTTTAGAAATCCACAAATAAATATATGTTTGACTTATATTTAATGTCTACTGGCATGCAAGTACCCAACTGTAAAATCCAAAAAGTATGCAGTCTAAATCTCACACCACTTCCACTAGCACCCATATACAAAGAAAAAAAAATGTATCCCCCTTGTAAGCCTGTGAACTTTTAGCACTGAAAGGATGGGCAGCATTTGGGAGGGAAGTCAGAGGTGCTCAAACCCTTCTTTTAACATGCAAGAAGAACAGACCACATATCAGATCTGACATTTGGTGCATGATGAACATTATTTCCTATTTGAGCAAAGAATTCTTTTATATTATGTTTACTAGCATAAGCCGTGGCATAAATAAAATTCTCATTCTGCACAAACTATACCTACATGCAAAAAATGCCAGTTATACACAACCAAGTAGATCCGTTGTCCCTCTCATTAATGATAAATACACATGACGATAACATGGTGCCTAATGTTAGGTGGCTTTAATGTGAGACAATACCATAGTACTGCTTTCTGATCCATTCATCTGACCCGCATGGATGTGCACATGTGTGAATGAGCCTAAGGGCTTATAAAGCCTGAAGCTTGTAAGCATTGGCATGTGTTGCTGGTTTTGACAGAGGAAAATGTTTGCATTCAAACAAGTGGTTTAGCATTATCTGTGTTTTTATATATTTAGCAAGGAGATTACCTTGGGTATCTATAACCAACTGACAGTAAACTGACACTAAACTGATAGAAAAATGATGTTGAAATTGGTTCTAAAATTAGAAGGTGTTTTTTTTTACCTTAATTCATTTTCTGGACTAAGGTAAAAAACCTTCTGTATGCAGTCCCCCCACTAAATACTTAGCCCGATCTTGATCCAGGGATGTCCACAAGAACAGCAATTCTCTCAACTAGGGATGAGCCGAACACCCCCCTGTTCGGTTCGCACCAGAACATGCGAACAGGAAAAAAGTTCGTTCGAACACGCGAACACCGTTAAAGTCTATGGGACACGAACATGAATAATCAAAAGTGCTAATTTTAAAGGCTAATATGCAAGTTATTGTCATAAAAAGTGTTTGGGGACCTGGGTCCTGCCCCAGGGGACATGGATCAATGCAAAAAAAAGTTTTAAAAACGGCTGTTTTTTCAGGAGCAGTGATTTTAATAATGCTTAAAGTCAAACAATAAAAGTGTAATATCCCTTTAAATTTCGTACCTGGGGGGTGTCTATAGTATGCCTGTAAAGGGACGCATGTTTCCTGTGTTTAGAACAGTCTGACAGCAAAATGACATTTTGAAGGAAAAAACTCATTTAAAACTACCCGCGGCTATTGCATTGCCGACAATACACATAGAAGTTCATTGATAAAAACGGCATGAGAATTCCCCAAAGGGGAACCCCGAACCGAAATTAAAAAAAAAAATGACGTGGGAGTCCCCCTAAATTCCATACCAGGCCCTTCAGGTCTGGTATGGATATTAAGGGGAACCCCGGCCAAAAAAAAAAAAAAAAAATGACGTGGGGTTCCCCCTAAATTCCATACCAGACCCTTCAGGTCTGGTATGGATTTTAAGGGGAACCCCGCGCCAAAAAAAAAAAAAAAAACGGCGTGGGGTCCCCCCAAAAATCCATACCAGACCCTTATCCGAGCACGCAACCTTGCAGGCCGCAGGAAAAGAGGGGGGGACGAGAGTGCGGCCCCCCCCTCCTGAACCGTACCAGGCCACATGCCCTCAACATTGGGAGGGTGCTTTGGGGTAGCCCCCCAAAACACCTTGTCCCCATGTTGATGAGGACAAGGGCCTCATCCCCACAACCCTGGCCGGTGGTTGTGGGGGTCTGCGGGCGGGGGGCTTATTGGAATCTGGAACCCCCAGATCCCGGCCCCCCCCCCTGTGTGAAATGGTAAGGGGTACAAAAGTACCCCTACCAATTCACTAAAAAACTGTCAAAAAAGTTAAAAATGACAAGAGACAGTTTTTGACAATTCCTTTATTTAAATACTTCTTCTTTCTTCTATCTTCCTTCATCTTCTGGTTCTTCTGGTTCTTCTGGCTCTTCTGGTTCTTCCTCCGGCGTTCTCGTCCAGCATCTCCTCCGCGGCGTCTTCTATCTTCTTCTCGGGCCGCTCCGCACCCATGGCATGGGGGGAGGCTCCCGCTCTTCTCTTCTTCTTCATCTTCTTCTCTTCTTCTTTTCTTCTCTTCTTCATTTTCTTCTCCGGGCCGCTCCGCACCCATGCTGGCATGGAGGGAGGCTCCCGCTGTGTGACGGCGCTCCTCGTCTGACAGTTCTTAAATAACGACCCCGCCCCCCTCTGACTCACGGGACATGACGGGACTTCCCTGTGGCATTCCCCGTGACGTCACAGGGAAGTCCCGTCAAGTCACCGTGCGTCAGAGGGGGGCGGGTTCACCGGGTGGCCCCGCCCCCCGTTATTTAAGAACTGTCAGACGAGGAGCGCCGTCACACAGCGGGAGCCTCCCTCCATGCCAGCATGGGTGCGGAGCGGCCCGGAGAAGAAAATGAAGAAGAGAAGAAAAGAAGAAGAGAAGAAGAGAAGAAGATGAAGAAGAAGAGAAGAGCGGGAGCCTCCCCCCATGCCATGGGTGCGGAGCGGCCCGAGGAGAAGAAGATAGAAGACGCCGAGGAGGAGATGCTGGACGAGAACGCCGGAGGAAGAACCAGAAGAGCCAGAAGAACCAGAAGAACCAGAAGAACCAGAAGATGAAGGAAGATAGAAGAAAGAAGAAGTATTTAAATAAAGGAATTGTCAAAAACTGTCTCTTGTCATTTTTAACATTTTTGACAGTTTTTTAGTGAAATGGCCCTTACCATTTCACATAGGGGGGGGCCGGGATCTGGGGGTCCCTTTGTTAAAGGGGGCTTCCAGATTCCGATAAGCCCCCCGCCCGCAGACCCCCACAACCACCGGCCAGGGTTGTGGGGATGAGGCCCTTGTCCTCATCAACATGGGGACAAGGTGTTTTGGGGGGCTACCCCAAAGCACCCTCCCAATGTTGAGGGCATGTGGCCTGGTACGGTTCAGGAGGGGGGGGGCCGCACTCTCGTCCCCCCCTCTTTTCCTGCGGCCTGCCAGGTTGCGTGCTCGGATAAGGGTCTGGTATGGATTTTTGGGGGGACCCCACGCTGTTTTTTTTTTTTTTTTTGGCACTGGGTTCCCCTTAATATCCATATCAGACCTGAAGGGCCTGGTATGGAATTTAGGGGGACTCCCACGTCATTTTTTTTTTTTTTAATTTTGGTTCGGGGTTCCCCTTTGGGGAATTCCCATGCCGTTTTTATCAATGAACTTCTATGTGTATTGTCGGCAATGCAATAGCCGCGGGTAGTTTTAAATGAGTTTTTTCCTTCAAAATGTCATTTTGCTGTCAGACTGTTCTAAACACAGGAAACATGCGCCCCTTTACAGGCATACTATAGACACCCCCCAGGTACGAAATTTAAAGGGATATTACACTTTTATTGTTTGACTTTAAGCATTATTAAAATCACTGCTCCTGAAAAAACGGCCGTTTTTAAAACTTTTTTTGCATTGATCCATGTCCCCTGGGGCAGGACCTGGGTCCCCAAACACTTTTTATGACAATAACTTGCATATTAGCCTTTAAAATTAGCACTTTTGATTTCTCCCATAGACTTTTAAAGGGTGTTCCGCGGCATTTGAATTTGCCGCGAACACCCCAAATTGTTCGCTGTTCGGCGAACTTGCGAACAGCCAATGTTCGAGTCGAACATGAGTTCGACTCGAACTCGAAGCTCATCCCTACTCTCAACTATCTCTCTCCTCATTGGACTGAGAGGCAGCAGTGGAAGCTAATGGCTCCTGCTGTTATCACAGCTAGTGGGGAGAGAGCAGGGGGTGGGGCCCCTGTAAATAGTCCTGTAAATGGACACACAGAGCTGGCTTGGAAGCAAGCACGCATGACTGCCCCCATAGCAAGCGGCTTGCTATGGGGGGCACTCCATGGGGGGGAGGGGCCAGGAGTGCCACAAAATCTCCTGTTAAAGCTGAGTTCCACCCAGAAATGGAATTTCCGCGATTCGGATTCCACCCCCTCTCCATTGCCACATTTGGCACCTTTCAGGGGGGAGTGGATACCTTTCAAATCCAGGTATCTGCTCCCACTTCCAGGGAAAGGTTGCGGCAATATTGTGTGGTGAACTACGCAATGTCCGGCCCTCCTCCTCCCCCCCGCTGCCTTCTGGGAGACACACAGGTCCCAGAAGACAGCAGGGACCATTCAGAAAGTGCAGCGCAACACGTGCATGTTCAGTAGGAAACAGGCTGTGAAGCCTTAAGGCTTCACTTCCTGTCTCTCTTAGCAAGGATGCTGGCGCCTGCACCCGGAGCCGAGGGACGGGTCGGCTTCGGGTGCCGACATTGCGGGCTCCCTGGACAGGTAAGTGTCCATATATTAAAAGCTTTTAATTTTTTTTTACCAAGCCAAACTCCACTTTAACTTGATTTGGTAGCATGCCTCACTGTTGTACTGTGTATAGCTTTTTCTAGCAAAATATGTTTGGTGAATTTTTTGCAAAGTTTTTATTTTGAAGATCCCGTCAGTACCAGCACTTCCTGCTGCTGACAGTGCTAAGCCACTGCCGCAACTTCAGTAGGCTGTTAGGCTGCCTATCACATAGCCCTGATAGGGAGCCTAATAGCAAACAAAAGGAGTGAAAATGACAGGCTGAAAATGCTGATGCTAAATGTGAAGCGATGATTTAGCAATCTGTAACTGGAAGTGATGTTACCCTCAGGATATGTTGGTTAGAAACCTTGCAACAAATTCACAAAAAATATATGCTTAAAAAAATTGTAAATAGTGAGATATGATGCTAAACATACTGAAAAATTAATTTTGAGGTTATATACATCGTAGAAGTGCAACAGTCTATCTTTATTTACAGTATTCTTAAGTGAACAGTGCATTGAATGTGAATGATTAGCCCTCACTGCCCCGGTAGTATTTGTTAACTTTGTTAAAGTGCCTAAAGTTTGTAGGGTCACAAAGCAATACAGAAGAAAGCTGAAAATATGTCCAGATTCCTGTGACTGTTACTGATCTTAAAGTAACTACAGGTATGCTTAAATGCAGAAATGGAATAAGAGGTCCCAAAGGTTTCACAGAGCCAAATACATGTCATTTATATAAAAAACATTTTTCATGTACATTATAACTTTCATCTTAGACAGTTGCTATTACTTTTTAAAGTCAACTGTTGTATCAAATCATTTTCAGATGTAGGGGTAAAAACCATCCCGAGGGTCGGCAATTAAATCATTTGTTAAATTACTTCAACAAGTTTGGCATAGTAGAGTCATTCTGAAATGAGGCACAAAAACATTGCCAAACTGACAACTTCCTGATCACTAACAAATGCACTCACCGACCACTTTATTAGATACCCCTGTTCAATTGCTTGATAACACAAATTGCTAATCAACCAATCACATGGCAGCAACTCAATGCCTTTAGGCATCTAGATGTGGTGAAGATGACTTGCTAAAGTTCAAACCAAGCATCAGAATGGGGAAGAAAGGGTATTTAAGTGACATTGAACATGGCATGGTTGTTGTTGCCAGACAGGCTGGTCTGAGTACTTCAAAAACTGCTGATCTACTGGGATTTTCACGCACAACCATCTCTAAGGTTTACAGAGAATGGTCCAAAAAAAAGAAAATATCCAGTGGAAGTTGTGTGGAAGAGAATGCCTTGTTGATGTCAAAGGTCAGAGGAGAATGGGCAGACTGGTTTGAGATGATAGAAAGGCAACAGTAATTCAAATAACCACTTGTTACAACAAAGGTATGCAGAATACTATCTCTGAACACACAACAGATCAAACCTTGAAGCAAATGGGCTACAGCAGCAGAAGACCACACCAGTTGTCACTCCTGTCAGCTAAGAACAGGAAACTGAGGCTAGAATTCGTACAGGCTCACCAAAATTGGATAATAGAAGACTGGAAAAATGTTGCCTGGTCTGATGAGTTTTGATTTTAGCTGAGACATTCAGATGGTAGGGTCAGAATTTGGCATAAACAACATGAAAGCATGGATCTATCCTGCCTTGTATCAATGGTTCAGGCTGGGGCTGTAATGGTGTGGGGGATATTCTCTTGGCACACTTTGGGCCCCTTAGTACCAATTGAGCATCGTTTAAATGCCACGCCCTACCCAAATATTGTTGCTGACTATGTCCATCCATTTATGACTAAAGTGTACCCATCTTCTGATGGCTACTTCCAGCAGTATAATGCACCCTGTCACAAAGCTCAAATCATCTCAAACTGGTTTCTTGAACATGACAATGAGTTCACTGTACTCCAATGGCCTCCACAGTCAGCAGATCTCAATCCAATAGAGCACCTTTGGGATGTGGTGGAATGGAAGAGTTGCATCATAGATGCGCAGCAATATCGTAAAGCTATGTCAATATGCACCAAAATCTCTGAGGAATGTTTCCAACACCTTGTTGAATCCATGCCATAAAGAATTAACACAGTTCTGAGGACAACAGGGGGTCCACCCCGAGTAATAGCCAGGTGTACTTTATAAAGTGGCTGGCGAGTGTATATTTGTACAGTATGCTATAGTTTTATAATCATACAAATGTTTACATTATATATTGTGTGTGTGTGTGTGTGTGTGTGTGTGTGTGTGTATGTATGTATGTATATATATGTATATATATATATATATATATATATATATATATATATATATATATATATATATATATATATATAATTTTATTTTTTTATTTTTTTTCAGTATAAAATATGTAACCACAATAACAGTGGCATTTAGACAAACCATGGTGTTAAATAGGGTTCTCATAGCTTGGGAATGGCAGAAAACAATTTGCGATAAAAAGCAAGCAGATATAGATGGTGAAACTAGCTTAGTAAAGTGTGATATGATTTTGCAAGCTTCATAAAGGTACAATTAATGTACAAGGGTTATCCAAAAACATAGATAACTCCAGAAAAAAAAATCATATCAAGGTTCACTTCTGCAATGCAAACAGATCCTAACCCTTAATGTCTCATCTCAATTTTGTTCTGGATTCTGTTTATTTTACAGAGGACTCTCCATGTATCAGGAGCCTTGGCTATCACTTTAAAGAGATACTGTACATGTGGTAAGGTCTTTATTTCTGAAACAGAAGAACCCTGATGACACAGTAAAATAAAAGGTAGTAACTTTATGTCACCTTATCTCTGCTGCATCAAAATAAATATAAAACTACTATTCTATTTGAAAATCTGAATACTGTCTGAAAATAAATACAGTATATGTTGTTAGCTCTCCATAAAAATAAGTCATCCTAAAAAGAATACTGGCTCCTGTATAGATAAAGAATTGTTGAAACAGTATTATCCCAGTTTTATAGACACAAAGCTCTTGATTCAAGAAAACCAGATGTCATAATGATCACTGGCAGGCAATGATATCTTCAGCTGACCTTCTCTCTCTGTCCCAGCAGAGTAAGTGAATTAGTTTGAATTTGCTTTTTGGAAACATAGACGAATGTGTAGTTAATCCTACTGCTCTATTTATCACAATGTTATCTGACTAGGCTTGTAGATGTTTGGAATGACTTCTTATTTTTATAAAATGGCATTAACAATCTACAGGTCCACATCCTGATCCACTTTCCAACAAGACTGAGCCATCCTCATATTGGTTCCTTTCTAAAAGCCTTGACAACCTTTTCTTCAGGCTAAGTTTAGACATGCCGGGGGGGGTCACCTCTAAAAAGTGAACCGAGCACAGACTGATCTTCAGAGGAGCGGTTGGTTTATGAGCATGTCTAAATCTAACCTACAAGTTAACTGATACAATACAATGTTCTTCCCAGCCAAGGGTAATGTTTTGCATAGAAATCTTTGGACAGAGATGATCTGGGTGAGAGATGGATCTAGCGCAGATGGATATAAATGTTTTGGTTAGATTTAGACAATGAGAGAGATTTACTAAAGATTGGGCACTCAGAATCTGGTGCACCTGTGCATGGTAGCCAATCAACGTCTAATTTCAGCTTGATCAATTATGCTTTCCAATAAAACCTGGAAGCTGATTGATTTCTATGCACAGCTGCACCAGATTTTGCACTCTCCAGCTTTAGTAAATCAACCCCTAGGTGTCTGGTAGTTTAGGAAAAACCTATTTTGTCCCAGAGTCTAGCATGTAGAAGATCATTTAGGTCTCTAGACTAAGGGGTATATTTAAAAAAAAAAAATGTAGAACTATTTGTCTTGAGAAACTGCATGTTCTGTGCAAATGTTGGCAAAATTGAATGTTACTAGTTCATTTTATCTCCAGGTTGTATGTTCTTTATTCATAAGAATAGAATGAAGCAGGAAAATACCATATAATGACCTCTAGATGGAGCTGACGACCATAGTAAATACATATTTATTTGCTATGATCCCCAGCTCCATCTAGCAGCCATCATGCAGTCATAATCTTATAAATCAAGAACATCTGACCTGTGGGGAAAATAGCCTAGTAACATTCCGTTTTACCAACATTCACACAGAACAAGTGTACTTGTGATTTTTCAGTTAAAACTACTCTGTGATTTTTTTTTTTTTTTATAAATGCACCCCTAAATGTGCACTGTGATTATGTTCACTAATGTATGGGCTTGTTTTTCTGCACTGGATCAACACAAGTCACCTTTGTGGCACATAAAAAATTGTCATCTGTTGCAGCAAGTAGTGGGTGTAAATTCTGTCACTGTTGCCACTGTAAGCCTTACATCAGTGAGAGTGAAAGGGTTAATGCTTACAAAGCTGCATTAATATGTGTCTTTTATATCTGCCTAAAGTTAACTTTAACAGACACAAGTCTGGGCTTGGGTCCTCCACCGCTGCCCATTGGAGCACTCCTATATACCTATATACATACTTTTTTTTCTAGATGTCTTTGGCTAAGTTTGATGACATTATGGGCCCTGTTCACCCTATTTTTCCTCTGGCAGTGAATGGATCCTAAAGGTTGCAGAGAGCAATGCCACAACATGACTTGGTGCCTCTCTCTGCAGCATTTCTTTTATGAGCTGGGAGTGCAGAGCCTTGACACCCTGGACTCACAGGAAATGGGTTGAATGATGCTGGAGGTCATTCAACATGGAAGAGATGTAGGAGCCAGGATTGGTGAGTCTGTGGAGGACCGTGCAAGAGGTAGGGTGAGAGTAGCAGCCATAGCTGTTTTTTATTTTCACTTGAAGCTGGGGGAACCACTTTTATGCAAACTGCCCAAAGTGAAAATATGTAATAGTGGAATTATTTTTCTTTTTATTTCTTTATTTTACACACTAAAAAAAACACTAAAATTGGTGTTATTTTATTGGTGCCCAGAGTCGGGCTTGGAATCTTCGAGAGGAACCAATTACAACTGAGGAAATATCACTAATTTAGACATTTTAAGTGTATAAATAAACTTTTTTTTTTAAGGTTGAACTGGATGGACTTGTGTCTTTTTTCAACCTCACTAACTATGTAAATATAATTTGAAAGTATTGACAGTGGAAAGAATGAAATAACACAAGCTATTTCTTTCTTAAATTACTAAAATATGCCCAACATAACAGACAATTAATGCCAAGAAATGCTTCATCAACTCTTTTTTTCAGTTCTTGTGCAATTTCTATCTCCTCACTAGCGCTGTGCACAACACTCTCCTTAGATTTACAGCCCAGCATGTGCTTGTCATTGCAGGTGACCTTCTTATCATTGGAGCTTGGGATTTCCCTTGCACAGCTTGGTTGCAGGTTTAATTTCTATCACAGCAGTTTCCAGCCAAGAAGAAATCACTTCCATTTTTACTGAAACAAGATGTTGACAGTTATTTATTTCCCTACAGATAATTTTAGCATTTTAAAAAAAAAAGTAAAAATACAATTGATTAATGTAAGTAAAATGTGGTGTTAAAGTGATACCCATTATTGCCTTAAGACTGTAAAAATCCAAATTGTCAAATCAACATATTGGTTTCTTCATAAGACATTATACAGTTCTGAAAACAGTCTTGAAAAATACATATTAATACACAAAGCAACAAAAATAAAGAATGAAATATGACCATTTTTTTCTTAACACATATGAGTAGTAATGATTATTGTAAAACATCTTGGCACACTTCTCACAGTGTGCGCTGCTAAAAGTGGGAGTTCTCTTGGAATGTCCATATACCTTAAATTGATTATGATTAGAGGCCTGAAATAAAAGAGACTCTCTTCAAAGTTCATAATTTCCATTAGAAATGTATGTCCCTGTTCAGATGACACTACAGAGTTTTGCATTTGTGCGTGAGCTTATATTCCCATCACAACTTTTATTTTTTGTGATTTAATGCTCACACTTGTGTGTTCTAGCAATGTGCATTAAATTGCATGTTATTGCAATGCACATCAATATATTGTGCATTGCACTCCAATGCACTGTACTGTAGCGGCAACATCACATAGGGTCAGAAGCGTTCCAGGACTTCATATCTTATATGTCAATATATCATATGTCAGTTACCCCAGTAACACTACTAAGCGCTGACCACTAGCTATATATCCTGAAATCTTACAACAACCTTGTGCAATATCCTATACGTGTGTCAAGGTACAAGATGAATACAGTATATGGTGTTTAGAGCTAATTTTAGAGTTTTCTAATGCCTGACAAAGAAAACGAATGTCTCAAAAGTTTGCATTGATAACTTAAACCCAAATGGCTGCAATGAAGCTGTAAGAGTTCAGTGGCACTGAAGTACACAATAAAGCCTGAAAACAGATGAAAACAATTATTTTATTAAAAAAAAGTCAAATTCTTATGACAGCAAAAGGCAGTTCCAGCTGTATAAAAATGGTAAATACATAAGAAACAATACAGGTGTGAAACACAAGTAGTACAATATTTAATTTACTGTATATTTTGGGTATAGTGTACAGTATATTCATACTGTGTTTTTTCTGATATAGGGTTGAACTGTAAATCCAACAAAAGTTATGTCTATTTTAGACATAAATAATGTGATATATATATCTACTGTATTATTCTAATGTTGGGCTGTTACTGGCAACATGAATCAAATGCTGGTATTTTATATCTCTTATGGACCCAAGTGGCATTTTCTATTGAATTCTTGTTTCTACCCATCTGCAAGTGCATGACAGAGCCAAGTGTGTTAGTCTTCTCCGTTGCATTGTTTTGTTTAGATTATATAATTAACTAGTAATTAGGGAATCCGGCTGTGAAAAAATGACATCTCCAAGGCCTAGGGATAGGCAGTGGAAACACAAACTACACTGGAGAACTTGTCTATAGAGTCTCCAAAAGATTAAAACAATGCCTTGTGATACAGCCCATTCCCAAACATGGAAAGTCAACTTTAGCTGGAGCTGAGTTTAAGTGACCTGCTGTGATACTGTAACAATTGTGCTTCAAAGGGATAAAAAAAAAAAAAAAAAAAATCAATTATATTTGTATAACATATGGACAAGTCATACAAATCAAAAGTAAAAGTAAATACATAAATCATCAGATAAATAACATAAAGTGTCTGAGACTGCAGAAGTGCAAATCAGCAGTCAGGGTGAGACCAGTAGCTGTTGATGTTCTTACATGTTGGTGATGCTGCAGGGAGAAGTGCAGCTGCTTCTTTCAGAACATGCTGCATAGTAAAACAGAAGCTAATCCCCACAAGGAATGAAAACCTATTTCTGTTTTTGCAGCCTCAATGCACACTGCGCAGAAAAAGCTGGTGTCTTTTCTCCTGTTTGTTGTAGTTTATTACTCTTCTAGTCAACCACGCGCAGTAAGTGTAAGGAAATTATATATTAGAATGCAATTTGTCTCTCATTTATTCCTTATTTATTTCTGGAGATTCTGAAATATTACAGTGGCAAAACAAAACTGCAGCTCTGTCGATGTTTAATTATGGGAACCATTGTATCTCTATATAGTAGAAGATTTTCATTCCACTAGATTTGAAAATATTCAAGGGAAAATATAAAGTATGTTATGTACAGGAAATAGAAAAACTATTGACATATAATATAAATGCTACAAAGACCAAATCCTATCATTTTGACATTTTTTCAAACTATTTAAACTTTTTTAAAGAAATGTCTTTTAATGTATTTATTTTAAAAAAGTAGCACAAAAACTACAACATTGGTGTTGAATCTCTCAGGGGACCAAGTGCGTTTGTGTTCTGATCCTGGGCCACATTATGCACTAGAAGCACATTTTTATGTGTTCTTTTGCTGGTTGTAAAATGTAGGGGTGTTCCTACAGGGGTTAGAGCACAGCACTAGACACCACCTTCTTTCCTCCATGTACTATCTAGCAGCAGCTATGAGAAAGTGCCATAGCAACCTTGAGCACTTGATGTCATTACAAGGAAATACAGACCCCCTAACTGTATACAACCTCTATTCATCTATATTTATGATTTATCTACATGTTGGGAAGATCTCCCTCTTTCACTTCCCCCTCTCCTTTCTCCCACTAAATGTTAATAAGGCCGAGGCTCTGCTCACAAGAATCACTGTACTTATTTTTTTTTTTCTTGAAAAGCCAGTGGCATGCAAAACACACCTCAAAAACTTCCACCCGGTGCCAAAAAAAAGTGCCCACACATAAAGAGTGAAACACAAAAACGTGCAATGGGTGTACAGAGTCCTCCACTAGGGAAGGACCTTACCCTGATCCCCCGGGGCGTTAGGCTCCAGACAGGGACTGAAAATCACTGTACTTATTGGCAGCATGCAGGCATATCATGGTGTTCCTTCTTACCAGCACTCCAATAGATGACTGGACCAGGACTGGATAACACCCACAAACACAAATATTGAGCACAATTGTCTAACCTGCTAGAGGAATTGTTCTGCCTGTGAGACATTGGTCCCAAGTAATGCGAAGGACTCATGGACAAGAGATTCTTGCCTGATCCAACAGAAAGTTGCCAGATTGGCAAACTGGAACACTAAACAATAACACATAGGCTGCAAAGCAGACAACAAAAGGTCTGCACAAATACATCCCCTGTGCTCCATCCCTTTCCAAAGAATTTGCATAATCTTCTGAAATATTATTTTTTTCCAATTGAAAGAGTACACAGGGCATGTAAGCTCTTATGTGACGGCATCTGAGATTGGCCTCTAATGCAAAATTTAGAGTGGTAAATAAGGGTGTCAAAAATGCCTTTGAGGGGGTGTGTCTGGCCAACACTGCAGATGAACTCTGTGGACACTGTGCTCTAGAGCTCCTCTGTCGATGTTTGGGGCAACACCCAAACCCTCCAGCCTGGTGCAAGTTCCTCCGCACCTTGGCAACATGCCGCAATGCCGGAAGCTCCTAATCAGCCACAAAAGCTGACCGTTTTTTACCAGGTCAGGGGCTCGGCAGGTGGCCAAAATGACGCCAACGGCACTTGGAACGGTTCTCCCATGTATGGCAGTGACACAGGACTGTACATTCCGGGCCATAGGCTAGCCATGCCCTTATATGAGGGCAACCTGGGTGAGTTCTCACCTCCTTTCTCTCCTTCCTCTCACAATCTTGTGAAGTCAAAACCCATTATAGAGGATCCTCCTGCAGTTCTCACTCTCCTTATGCCTGCAATGAATCTTCAGTCTGCTATAGAGGCTTTCCCTGTAAGTGACCAACCAGTATCTGAACTGGCCATGAAAAATATGCTCCTTTCTTTAAGACAGTCTTTACATTCAAATCTGAATATGACATTCAAAATTATAGCTCCAATATCTCACGCTGTACAAGAACATGAACAAAAATTATCTCATGTGGAGACTTAAGCCGTGTACACACGGTCAGATTTTCCGACTGGAAATGTTCAATGTGAGCTTGTTGTTGGAAAGTCCGACCGTGTGTATGCTCCATCGAACATTTGCTGTCGGAATTTCCACACACAAATGTTTGAGTGCAGGTTCTCAAATTTTCCGACAACAAAACTTGTTGTCGGAAAGTCCGATCGTGTGTACACAAGTCAGTCGCACAAAAGTTCACACATGCTCTGAATCAAGCAGAAGGAGCCACACTGGCTATTGAACTTCCTTTTTTTGGCTTGTCGTATGTGTTGTACGTCATCGCATTCTCACGTTCAGAATTTTTGGCCAACATTTGTGTGACCGTGTGTATGCAAGACAAGTTTGAGCCAACAACCTTCGGAAAAAAATCCATGGTTTTGTTGTCTGAAAATCCGATCGTGTGTACGTGGCATAAGATGAGTGAAATGTTCATGGCTCATAATGTTCTAGTGGATGCTCATACCCACCAGCATACAGAATTACAATAATTGAAATTGAAAATAGCAGACTTAGAAGGCCGCTTTAACCACTTGAGCCCCGGACCATTATGCTGCCTAAGGACCAGAGGTCTTTTTCCAATTTGGCACTGCGTCGCTTTAACTGCTAATTGCGCGGTCATGCAATGCTGTACCCAAACGAAATTTGCGTCCTTTTCTTCCCACAAATAGAGCTTTCTTTTGATGGTATTTGATCACCTCTGCAGTTTTTATTTTTTGCGCTATAAATGGAAAAAGACCGAAAATTTTGAAAAAAAATGATATTTTCTACTTTTTGTTATAAAAAAAATCCAATCAACTAAATTTTAGTCATACATTTAGGCCAAAATGTATTCGGCCACATGTCTTTGGTAAAAAAAATGTCAATAAGCGTATATTTATTGGTTTGCGCAAAAGTTATAGCGTCTACAAACTAGGGTACATTTTCTGTAATTTACACAGCTTTTAGTTTATGACTGCCTATGTCATTTCTTGAGGTGCTAAAATGGCAGGGCAGTACAAAACCCCCCCAAATGACCCCATTTTGGAAAGTAGACACCCCAAGGAAATTGCTGAGAGGCATGTTGAACCCATTGAATATTTATTTTTTTTGTCCCAAGTGATTGAATAATGACAAAAAAAAAAAAATATTTACAAAAAGTTGTCACTAAATGATATATTGCTCACACAGGCCATGGGCCTATGTGGAATTGCACCCCAAAATACATTCAGCTGCTTCTCCTGAGTATGGGGATACCACATGTGTGGGACTTTTTGGGAGCTTAGCCGCGTACGGGGCCCCGAAAACCAAGCACCGCCTTCAGGATTTCTAAGGGTGTAAATTTTTGATTTCACTCTTCACTGCCTATCACAGTTTCGGAGGCCATGGAATGCCCAGGTGGCACAAAACCCCCCCAAATGACCCCATTTTGGAAAGTAGACACCCCAAGCTATTTGCTGAGAGGCATATTGAGTCCATGGAATATTTTATATTTTGACACAACTTGCGGGAAAGTGACACTTTTTTTTTTTTTTTTTGCACAAAGTTGTCACTAAATGATATATTGCTCACACAGGCCATGGGCATATGTGGAATTGCACCCCAAAATACATTTAGCTGCTTCTCCTGAGTATGGGGATACCACATGTGTGGGACTTTTTGGGAGCCTAGCCGCGTACGGGGCCCCGAAATCCAATCACCGCCTTCAGGATTTCTAAGGGTGAAAATTTTTGATTTCACTCTTCAATGCCTATCACAGTTTCGGAGGCCATGGAAAGCCCAGGTGGCACAAACCCCCCCCAAATGACCCCATTTTGGAAAGTAGACACCCCAAGCTATTTGCTGAGAGGCATAGTGAGTATTTTGCAGCTCTCATTTGTTTTTGAAAATGAAGAAAGACAAGAAAAAACATTTTTTTTTCTATTTTCAATTTTCAAAACTTTGTGACAAAAAGTGAAGTCTGCAAAATACTCACTATACCTCTCAGCAAATAGCTTTGGGTGTCTACTTTCCAAAATGGGGTCATTTGGGGGGGTTTTGTGCTACCTGGGCTTTCCATGGCCTCCGAAACTGTCATAGGCAGTGAAGAGTGAAATCAAAAATTCACGCCCTTAGAAAGCCTGAAGGCGGTGCTTGGTTTTCGGGGTCCCGTACGCGGCTAGGCTCCCAAAAAGTCTCACACATGTGGTATCCCCGTACTCGGGAGAAGCAGCAGAATGTATTTTGGGGTGTAATTTCACATATTCCCATGGCATGTTTGAGCAATATATCATTTAGTGACAACTTTGTGCAAAAAAAAAAAAAAATTTGTCTCTTTCCCGCAACTTGTGTCGCAATATAAAATATTCCATGGACTCGACATGACTCTCAGCAAATAGCTTGGGGTGTCTACTTTCCAAAATGGGGTCATTTGGGGGGGTTTTGAACTGTCCTGGCATTTTATGCACAACATTTAGAAGCTTATGTCACACATCACTCACTCTTCTAACCACTTGAAGGCAAAGCCCTTTCTGACACTCATTGTTTACATGAAAAAGTTATTTTTTTTTGCAAAAAAATTACTTTGAACCCCCAAACATTATATATTTTTTTAAAGCAAATGCCCTACAGATTAAAATGGTGGGTGTTTCATTTTTTTTTTTCACACAGTATTTGCGCAGCGATTTTTCAAACGCATTTTTTGGGGAAAAAACACACTTTTTTAAATTTTAATGCACTAAAACACACTATATTGCCCAAATGTTTGATGAAATAAAAAAGATGATCTTAGGCCGAGTACATGGATACCAAACATGACATGCTTTAAAATTACCACTTTAGATTTACAGAGGAGGTCTACTGCAAAAATTACTGCCCTCGATCTGACCTTTGCGGCGATACCTCACATGCATGGTGCAATTGCTGTTTACGTTTGACGACAGACCGCCACTTGCGTTCGCCTTAGCGCGAGAGCAGGGGGCGACAGGAGTGCTTTTATTTTTTTGCTTTTTTATCTTATTTTTAAACTGTTCCTTTCATTTTTTTTTTTTTTTAATCATTTTTATTGTTATCTCGGGGAATGTAAATATCCCCTATGATAGCAATAGGTAGTGACAGGTACTCTTTTTTGAAAAAATTGGGGTCTATTAGACCCTAGATCTCATCCTGCCCTCAAAGCATCTGACGACACCAAGATCGGTGTGATAAAATGCTTCCCCAATTTCCCAATGGCGCTATTTACATCCGGCGAAATCTAAGTCATAAAATGCTCGTAGCTTCCGGTTTCTTAGGCCATAGAGATGTTTGGAGCCACTCTGGTCTCTGATCAGCTCTATGGTCAGCTGGCTGAATCACCGGCTGCATTCTCAGGTTCCCTGTCGAGACAGGAGAGCCAGAGAAAAACACGGAAGACGGTGGGGGGGGGGGCATTCCCTCCCACGGCTTGTAAAAGCAGTCTAGAGGCTAATTAGCCACTAGGATTGCTTTTACATGAAAGCCGACCGCTGGCTGAAAAGAATGATACCAAGATGATACCTAAACCTGCAGGCATCATTCTGGTATAACCATTCAAAGTCGTGAATGGCGTACCTGAAGACAAAAAAATGGTTAACAATAAAGCACAGTAAACGGTAAAGTATAAAAAATTGCATACCTGAAAAGCAAACATGATAAAACATAATAACAATAAAACATTGCAGAATAGAATACAGTAAAAAAGAGCAGAACAATAGAGAGAGAGAATAGAGAGAGAGAGAACAATGAAACGACAACTATTTTTTTTTATTTTATATATTTTTTTTTTTTTTTTTACACTTTTTTTGTAACTAACTTTTATAACGGTAACCGGTTCCAGGTTCGGGTCTCTCAAAATGCGATGGCATCTTGGGAGACCCTGTGAAAGTGTGCCTAGTCTGTGCAATGCTGTACCCTACGCTAATACTCAACTAATGAATGGTAGCGTTCAAAACATTCACCAATGCAAAGACCAGGATTGTCAGGACAGGAGGGACAATAATAGCGGGTGTCACGCCTATATCCGCGCTTGCTGCAGACACAACATCTTTTTTGGGGGGGGTTCGTTGGGTAGGGGTACTCAGAAGGACATAAAGAAAATGCCTCTCATGCAGCCGACTGCATTTGGTTGGGGATGTGAATGGGGGAAGTACGGGCGCTGCAGAAGCGGTGGGTTCCCAATTAGGATTGGCGAATGCAGCAGGAAGGGCACTATGGGCACGACGGGCCTGTGTTTGTCTTCTTGGTGGCAGCGCGACACTACTTGTGCTTGCCACCTCACCAGCTTGAACTGCACTTATGGGACTCGCCACATCACCAAGTGTTACTGCAGTGCTGGTTTGACTACGACCGGGGTGTACTAGGCCGCTGGCGCTTGCCAGTTCAATAAAAAGCTACCAAAAAAACTGTTAGCGATTGCAGGGATCAGGCCTGACTCTGCGAACGCTGCAGTTATGCGTTTAGTGTTTTGTAAGTGACAGTGATCGATCGATACTGCACTTGGGTGGGCTGGGCCGGGCGGAGGGGCAAAATGCAGGTGCTAGCAGGTATCTGGGCTGATCCCGCTAACACTGCGTTTTTGGGAACCCTAAACTGCTGGGGACGCCAGTATAGATCCGATCGGATCAGATATTGATCCGTTCAGATACAATACCACTAAGGGAGGCGTATGCTGCGTGCGTGGGTGTTAGCGCTACTGGCGCTAACCTGACGCTGCCTGGGGCTGGTGCTTGTCAGTTCACCAAAATACTACCAAAAAAACTGTTAGCGATCGCAGGGATCAGGCCTGACTCTGCGAATGCTGCAGTTATGCATTTAGTGTTTTGTAAGTGTCAGTGATCGATCGATACTGCACTTGGGTGGGCTGGGCTGGGCCGGGCGGAGGGGCAAAACGCAGGTGCTAGCAGGTATCTGGGCTGATCCCGCTAACACTGCGTTTTTGGGAACCCTAAACTGCTGAGGATGCTAGTATAGATCTGATCGGACCAGATATTGATCCGTTCAGATACTATACCACTAAGGGAGCTGTACGGTGCGTGCGTGGGTGTTAGCGCTACTGGCGCTAACCTGACGCTGCCTGGGGCTGGTGCTTGCCAGTTCACCAAAATGCTACCAAAAAAACTGTTAGCGATCGCAGGGATCAGGCCTGACTCTGCGAACGCTGCAGTTATACGTTTAGTGTTTTGTAAGTGACAGTGATCAATCGATACTGCACTTGGGTGGGCTGGGCGGAGGGGAAAAACGCAGGTGCTAGCAGGTATCTGGGCTGATCCCGCTAACACTGCGTTTTTGGGAACCCTAAACTGCTGGGGACGCTAGTACAGATCTGATCGGATCAGATATTGATCCGATCAGATACTATACCACTAAGGGAGGCGTATGCTGCGTGCGTGGGTGTTAGCGGTACTGGCGCTAATCTGACGCTGCCTGGGGCGACGCATATCACCGCCGGGCGATCAGGGGGCTAAACCTTTATTCGGTAATAAACGGCGGGTGCCCTGACACTATAAAAAATAAACAAACTAACCAGCGTCACCCGTAACAGTTATACGGTGATCAGTGGTGAAAGGGTTAACTAGGGGGCCATCAAGGGGTTAAAACATTTATTAGGTAGTATATGGGGGTCCCTGTCGCTATAAAACGCTGACGGCGAACCTAAATATTTAGGTCCCTAACTAGCGTCACCAGCGACACTAATACAGCGATCAGAAAAATGATCGCTTAGCGACACTGGTGACAGGGGGTGATCAAGGGGTTAAAACTTTATTAGGGGGGGTTAGGGGGGTATCCTAGACCTACAGGGGGCTAATACTAACTGTCCCAACACTGTAACTGTCACAAACTGACACCAATGCAGTAATCAGAAAAAAAAAAAAAAAAAACTGCTGGTGTCAGTTTGTGACGGGGGGGGGGGGGGTGATTGGGGGGGGATCGGGGGGCAATCGGGGGGGGGATCGGGGTGTTTTGTGTGCCTGGCATGTTCTACTGTGTGTGTGTAGTGTTGTGCACTCACATACCTGTCTTCTCTCCTCGGGCCGGAATGGAAATTACCGAGCCGAGGAGAGATGACATCATTTCCTTTGCTGCTGTTTAGCATACAGCAGCAAAGGAATGATTTGATTGGCCGGCGGCGATCGCGAGGGGGGGGCCACGAACGGATGGCCTCCCCCTCACCTCCGATCGCCGTGGGACAAAAGACGACCGCCTCGGGCACCGGGAGGGGGTCCGATCGGACCCCCCACCCGCGGAAGGCAAATCACGTATATGTACGTGATTTTGCCTGTCCGTGCCACCTTGCCGACGTACATCGGCGTGAGGCAGTCGTCAAGTGGTTAAGAAGGAATAATATTACATTCTGGGGTATTCCAGAATCAGTCGCTCCTGATGCCCTGGTTCCATGTCTTGAACAATTAATAAAATATATTTTTCCATTAATCTTTGACCTATAAATGGCCATTGACAGGGCCCACAGGATCCTCAAACCTGACTTCCTGCCCACATCTGTCCCTAGAGATGTGCTAGCAAGAATACACTTTTATCACATAAAAGAGAAACTCATGTCTGCAGCAAAACATTCACCAACTCTCCAGCCTCACATACAGGCATCAAACTATTTGCTGATCTCTCAAAAACAACATTACTCAACAGAAAGAAGCAGGTCTCCATCACCAAGGCCTTGCACAACAATGGCATAGGCTACCAGTGGGGCTTCCTGACCAAATTCACAATCAAGTGCCAGGGAAAGTCTGGAGTCTGGAGGAAGGCTTAGACCTGCTTAAAGAATGGTGCAATCTTTCCTGCTGACAACCAACCTCCTGACCCACACCAACCTCACCATATAGAGGCGGAATGGGGCTAAGTGCTGTCCTGGCATCTCTTAGATGGCCCCTACCATTCTTCTCCTGTTCTTGTACTTGTAGCTGGAGTAGCTTGGTCTACCCTCCAGACCCTCACAAACACAAATGGTACTTCACCATACCAATCTATTGTTGTTATATTCAACCTCTTCCCCCCACTCGTCAGTAGTAAATGATGCTAACCATTGTCCTTGCATTTTTTGCAAGTTTTTTTTATATTTTTCTTCATGTTGCTCTTGTTTTTGTTGTGTTTGTTCACTTATCCAGTCTTCACTACTCCACTGTACCATACATTGTTTCTGGGACTATTACCTTCACGGTCCAACCATACGAGACACTCATCTTGACCGACAAATACTGCTCCTCACCTCCTCTCCCTATCAGTTACATCAATCAGCCCTCTGTGCAACCTCCGTCCACCAAGAAGAGAACAAATGAACTGCACTGAAGTTCAACGGTCACATGATTGCAGAAACCAATAACTAAACAAAGATATTTAATTGCCATTTTTTATTTAGTAAACAGTGGATAGTTAAAAGTCAATACCATTACGGCTGTTATTTAAATATTGCTTAAAATTCTATCTTAAGTATATCATAAACAGTGTGTCGGTGTATAAGTAGTTACTTCAATAGCATTTACAAATGTTAGAAAAACAACAATACCTATACCTACAATGCATTTGGCCTTACTATTGCAGAAAAATATAGCAGAAATCCAGCTACATTTTCTTATGACTTTAAAAGTGCTCTGAATACATTGTACATGTTTCTTGCCAAGTCAAGTTGGACATTTGTCAAGTGCTACTGTATACAGTGCCTTGAAAAAGTATTCATACCCCTTGAAATTTTCCACATTTTGTCATGTTACAACCAAAAACGTAAATATATTTTGTTGGGATTTTATGTGATAGACCAACACAAAGTGGCACATAATTGTATATTATATTATTATAAATATCTGAAAAGTGTAGCATCCATTTGTATTCAGCCCCTAACTAACAGCAAGTGGAACAAAATGTCTTCAGAAGTCATCAAATTAGTAAATAGAGTCCACTAATGTGTAAGTTAATCTCAGTCTAAATACAACTGTTCTGTGAAGCCCTCAGAGGTTTGTTAGAGAACCTTAGTGAGCAAACAGCGTCATGAAGGCCAAGGAACACACCAGACAGGTCAGGAATCAAGTTGTGGAGAAGTTTAAAGCAGGGTTAGGTTATAAAAAAAATATTCCAAGCTTTGAGCATCTCACGCAGCACTGTTCAACCCATCATCCAAAAAAAAAATAGAGTATGGCACAACTGCAGACCTATCAAGACATGGCCGTCCACCTAAACTGACAGGCCAGGCAAGGAGAGCATTAATCAGAGAAGCAGCCAGGAGGTCCATGGTAACTCTGGAGGAGCTGCAGAGATGCACAACTCAGGTGGGAGAATCTATCCATAGGACAACTATTAGTTATGCACTCCACAAATCTGGCCTTTATGGAAAAATGGCAAGAAGAAAGCTGTTGTTGAAAAATGCTATAGGAAGCCCCATTTGCAGTTTGTGAGAAGTCATGTGGGGGAAACAGCAAACGTGGAAGAAGGTGCTCTGGTCAGATAAGTCCAAATTTAACTTTTTGGCCTAAAAGCAAATGCTATGTGTGGTGGAAAACTAACACTGCACATCAAACTGAACACACCATCCTCACTGTGAAACATGGTGGTGGCAGAATTATGTCGTTATTTTTTTTAGCAGGGCAAGAGAAGCTGGTCAGAGTTGATGAGAAGATGGATGGAGCCAAATACAGGGCGATCTTAGAAGAAAACCTGTTAGAGTCTGCAAATGACTTGAGACTGGGGTGGAGGTTCACCTTCTAGCAGGACAACGACCCTAAACATACAGCCAGAGCTACAATGAAATGGTTTAGCTCAAAGCATATTCATGTGTTAGAATGGCCCAGTCAAAGTCCAGACCTAAATCCAATTGAGAATCTGTGGCAAGACTTGAAAATTGCTGTTCACAGACGTTCTTCATCCAATCTGACAGAGCTTGAGCTGTTTTGCAAAGAAGACTGGGCAAAAATGTCTAGATGTGCAAAGCTGGTAGAGACATACCCAAAAAGACTTGCAGCTATGATTGCAGTCAAAGGTGGTTCTACAAAGTACTGACTCGGGAGGGCTGAATACAAATGCATGTCACACTTTTCAGATATTTGTTTGTAAAAAAAATTGAAAACCATTTATTATTGTCCTTCCACTTCACAATTATGTGCCACATTGTGTTGGTCCATCACATACTGTATAATCCCAATAAAATACATTTACGTTTTTGGTTGTAACATGACGAAATGTGGAACGTTTCAAGGGGTATAAATACTTTTTCAAGGCACTGTAGATGGGCTGTAATTACTGCACTACATGGATTACAAATGGAAGACTGTATTGCGCTTGCATTGTATTGTAGTCTGTGCTGTACAGTAACACATCATTGAGTTATAAAAAGGTGAATGTAAGGCTGAGAATTTTTAGATCTGTTTGTGTTTATTTTTATTATAGGCGTTTGTCATAAAATCTTTATAATGCACTCTGCACATGTTTAGTTTTGTGCAAGGTTGTCTATATAAATTGTACACACTAGTTTATAAAAGTGCAGTCATATCTAGATATGACTTTGAATCAGCAATAACCTGTAGACCATACAGAGGAGACTTATAGTGCTCTGCATCTACTCTTAGTCCCTTTAGGTGAAGATTAGATAAGCCCAAAAAAATCTGATGAATTAAAGTGATTGTAAAGTCAAATTTTTTTTGTTAAAAACAACAAACATATTATACTTACCTGCCCTCTGTAGTGGTTTTGCACAGAGCAGCCCAGGTCCTCCCCTTCTCTGGTCTCTTCGATGCTCCTGATATCTCCCTCCTGTTGAGTGCCCCCACAACAAGCAGCTTGTTATGGAGTCACCTGAGCCGAGCCACAGTTCCCTATATTCATTCAGACACAGAGCCATGGCCTGGTCCAGCCCCCTTTCTCTCCTCATTGGCCGACAGACTTTAATTGACAGCAGTGGGAGCCAATGGCACCCTGCTGCTGTCTCAGCCAATAAAGGAGGGGAGTCTCGAGCAGCCGAGACACTCCTGCAACATTGCTGGATCTAGATAGGGCTCAGGTGAGTATTAGGGGGGCTGAAGGGGGCTGCTGCACACAGAAGGTTTTTTATCTTAATGCATAGAATGCATTAAGATAAAAAAAACTTCTGCCTTTACAACCACTTTAAACACACCAGTGGAATTAAATAATTTATTCTTCTTATTTTTTTTAACCTGTGTTACATACAGTATAGTCAATGGGGTTGACTGACTAAAGGCAAACGGACTGTTCACTTTGCAAGGGAATTGGCACTTATCCCTAGTGCTTAGTGAAGAAGGTGAAGCTCTACTGATTTGTATCATCCAATCATGTGCATGCAAAACTGCATTTTTTTCCCTTGCACATAATCGGATAGTCTTTACAAAGTAACATTTTACCTCATTCACTAAGCTCTGCAGAAAAATTCCCAAGAAAAGTGAACAGCCTATTTGCCTTTAGTAAATCAACCACAATAACTGTTGCAACAATTTATGTGGAGCCAAATAAGAAATAACAGGAGAAAGCTACATATTAACATAAATGATATAAAGCACTCATATATAATCAAATCACAGTAATGTGTTGATATATGTTGCATATGCTAGACAAAGACAACATGATTAGTAAGTACAGACCAGAGACAGATAGAATGTAACAAAGCATAGAGGTCCAAGCTATTATTTGTGTCTGTCGACTTCACATGAGAGTGATCAAGGGAAATGATCACATTATTAAATTTGATGTTAATTAAATACAGAGAGTACAAGCAGCCAACATCCATGTGATAGAGAACAGTCTGCCTTGGATTCAGTTCATGTTTGTCTCAAGTATAATTCACATTGTTAATTCTTATAGGATAGCTTGTATATTTAGATGTACAAATAGTTCAACAAAACATGCTGGATGTCCACGCAGGATGAGTTAGGGCCAGGTTTGGTGGGATGGAAAAACAAAGTGGATGTCCTCAGGATATACTGTATGTACAGTAAATGCAGAAAATGCCAGCAAAAATCCTTAAGATAAGATATTCTATTACTGCCTGCTATTTTGCATAGGTGCATGGTTTATGACAAAACTATAAGTATGTTATTCCTTTAAGTACATGCATTGACTGTTTATTACCAAAACTACCAGGTGAAAGATTTTCTATCTCAGTTAGCAGTGCAATGCTGCAGCCTAGTTAAAGAGACATCTATGGAAAATGTCCCTGTATAACTGACTGCAGTGGTATACAGTAGCAATCTTTACAGAGGACAAGGACAGATTTCTTTTTTTATTACTTTTTATATGATGCAGTGTTTGATGCAAAAAGATTCTGTGACTAATCACCTAAACTGATATGATGGGTGGACAAACCATTAATCAACGGTATAGATGCCATGATGTCTTAATAATTTAGGAGCCTACTTACTTATTCACTTGTACTCTATTCTATTGCTCGGCAGGATGCCTTAGCAATTAGTTACATTATGAGCTCTTAAACGCTGGAATTAATTTTGTTTACAAATACTAACACATTTATTGTGAGAATGACTAGATAAGTATTGCATAATCTGCAGACTATGCCAGCATCTCTTACCATTGATTGTTGAACAATCACATGATTAATACGCAGCCTATAGGTATGCATAGACTAAAGAAGACTTTGAGTTGATTGTGCAGTTATTATGTCAATGGGTACCAAAATGCCCCCAGCCAGTTGTTCGTAAAAGAACAGTAAGTCAACAAGGTTGAATTTTTAATCACACAAATTTTGCTAAGGATTCCAGCACACAGTATGAACAACAGGTGATGAAAGCATATAATGTACACAACATCCTGCTGCTGTTTGGCCAGTTGTATGCATCAATTGTTTTAACAAATTATTTTAGTATTTGGATCTTACAGGCAGACTCCACCACTTGGTATAGTTTAAGTTGGTCTTACATGAAAAAGAATGTTAAACTCTGCAAGATTGAAAAAATAAAATCAGCATTTAGGGTTTAGAGATTGCAGAAGATGCATTTCACTGTTAATATTGGTGGATATTGCAGAGATAATCCAGGGTTTATGGTCAGTAATGAGAAGCAAAACTAAAACGCATTAAATAGTAAATGTTTGGAATGATCAGACCCCCCTGTGGATGGCAACCTAATATTAAACAGGCAAATTAATTTCCACACATTGTGAAATTAATTTCATTGTCAACAAATTACTTTTGTGTATGAAAAAATTAGCTTTTTTCCAAGCATCCTTAGGAATTTTAAGCAACTCTGAATATTATTTATACAACATGAAGTGCACTTGCAGGTATTCAAATGAATGCCACTCTTTTGTAACTTGTACTGGAACCAGTTTAAGGAATCCTGCTGAAGGAATAAAATAAAGTACAAGTGAATGGGTTCCTCAATTATTAAAACATCACTGCGGCTCTGTATCTGAAATAAAGCAAACTGATATTTACAGATATGTGTCCCCCTAGATTCAATCTTAATTCCAAGATTAATGTGCAATTACATCTGAAATTATTCATGTAGTCATACTGCAGTGTATTGCAACATGACCTTCTATGTTCATGAGAATCATCTTAAGAGCAGAACACAGTTATTTGATTTTTGAGAACCAGAAATGATTTTAATAACCTTTATTTCGGGATTATTAAATAATGGAAAAAACACAGCAGTTGACGGTAGCAATAGCTGAAGTCTTTCTTCCCCACTGGGAAATGGATATGTGGAAACAGAAATATGCATCAAAGGAAATTCTTGCAGTGTAAATATAATGCCCATGTTCTGATTAAATATATGCTTAATTTTGACCATGTTGTTTCTAGAAAATATAGTCAGGGATGCACAAGCCCATTGCTGAAAGGCTACGGTACTCATGTACATTTCAAATCTGTCTAGCTAGTAGAAGTAGTGAAGCTCAGGTCCCATCTACCTCTCCTCACCTTTGCTGCAGCTCCTCATCCTCTTGAAGCACCCCCAGCACCATTTAAAAATGATACCCTTTTTTTATCTTATTTATTGTGTCTTTAGGTGACATCACAGGTCCTGAAAAGTGGTTTAATAGACCTTGTCATTATTGTATATTCTGTTTGGGGTGTGCTGTAGACTGCCTAACTTTCTAAATATTTGTAAGTGAGGAAACAACTAACTTTGAGAGTGCCAGTTTTTATTATTATTATATAAGGCACTTATATAGCACTGTCAATTTACACAGCACTTTACATATACATTATACATTCACATCAGTCCCTACCCTCAAGGAGCTTACAATCTAATGTCCCTAACTCACATTCATACATACTAGGGACAATTTAGACAGAAGCCAATTAACCTACCAGCATGTCTTTGGAGTGTGGGAGGAAACCGGAGTACCCGGAGGAAACCCACACAGGCACAGGGAGAACATGCAAACTCCAGGCAGGTAGTGTCATGGTTGGGATTTGAACTAGCGACCCTTTTTACTGCTAGGCGACACCATTACACTACACCACTGTTCCACCCAGTTATGGGGGTTGATTGCAGAAAGACAGAAGGTGTGCGCAGCTCCACTCTATGTGTGTGTGTGAGGCTCTGGCAGTGCATTACAGAAGTGTAGAGTTCAACACTGTTGTAAGCTTAGCTGGTCCCCGAGAGAGAGCAGTTGGAAGTGGAAGAACTCTGGTTCAAATGGCAAAAGTGGCTCCTGACAGCTGAATGGGCAGGAAACAGCAGCAGGAAGAGCAAGACTGTATATTCTACTTGAAGCTAGAGTACAATATAGAGTAGAAATTTAAAAAGCAATGTTTAAGAAAATCATTTTTTTTTCATTTAAATTGTTTGCACAACAACTATCTATACCACATTACAGTCCTCTCTCCCTCTTCATCCTCCAATGGATCCTAAATCCTGCAGAGAGTGTTACTATGTAATGATTTAGAGCTGCTCTCTGAAGTATTATTCTGAGTCCAGGCAACACACATTTTCATCTAATTATCATTTATATCTAATATCAATTCTAATATTAACTCACCATTTAGAGTATTTAAGCAAACTCCTTCCACCATGTGTTATGACAAGAATGTGAAATTAGTTTTTTTTTATCTACTTTAATACCGGGCACTTTAACCCCCTTCCTGCCCAGGCCAATTTTCAGTTTTCAGCACTGTCACATTTTGAATGACACTGTACTCAAATGAAATCTTTATATCTTTATCATTGTGTTTACACAAACAGTGCTTTCTTTTGGTATTTAATCACCAATGTTTTTTTTTTTTTGCTAAATATAAAAAAAGACTGAAAATTTTGAAAAACATTTTTTTCTTTGTTTCTGTTATAACATTTTGGAAATAAATAATATTTCTTCATTAATTTAGGACAAAATGTATTCTGCTACATTTCTTTGGTAGAAATAACCCAAATCAGTGTATATTATTTAGTCTGTGGGAAAGTTATACAGTTCACAAACTATGGTATATACAGTAAATCTAAAATTGATCAATCTCATTTCTTGAGGCCCAAAAATGCCAGGACAGTACAAATATCCCCCAAATTGCCTGGAAAGCAGGCAGTCCAAGGTATTTAGTAAGAGGCATGGTGAGTTTTTTAATTTGTCATTTTTTGTCACAATTTTTTGTAAAATAAAGAAATATTTTTTTTTTATACTGTCACCAGTGCAGTAAGCACCATAATATAACTGGTGTGGTGGTGATCAGAGACAGTGACTGGTGACAGGCACAGTGGCAAAAGGGCCAACCACCAACTGGCAGGCGACCTCTGTGAGCAGATTAAGGTTCAGAAACTGAATAGTGTCTAATAGTGGGAGTAGGAGCACAGTGTTGAGCCAAAAAGAGTAAAAATAGAGCAGATGTTAACAAATTATTGGATTACACTCTGTACTGAAAGAGACCCACCACATTCATAAGCAGAGATAACCCCAAGTTAACGGTCCAGCGCCAAAGGTCTATAGATCCATAGCAGTGTGCATGTGCACCGCCCATCAGGACGCCCAGGCTATAGATCCAAAGCCCCTGTTTTTACATTTAATCTTTTAAAATATATAAATAAAGACAACTATTTTGTTATACATTTTGTTTAGTCTCCCATGTTGTAGCCTTTAACCACTTCGGCCCCAGAAGATTTGGCTGCTGAATGACCGGGCCATTTTTTTGCGATTCCTGATCCGCAAGCTGACGTATAGCTATGACATGGGATCGTGCCGACCTGCTGCAGTAAAATTACTGCAGCTGGTCGGAAAGGGGTTAAAGTCCGGTATTTAGGCAGGACCTGATGTTGTCCAGTCCTGAACCTTTTTTTCTTGCATTTTGTGCTTGGGATGTGGCTCTGCTACCAAAATGTGCTCTTCTACAGTATTACCATAGTAACCATAGTAACACTGTATACAAAAGATATGCCGTGCTAAGGTGAAAATATCAATCTGGAGATTATTAATGCATATGAGGTATACTGAAAATACCACATAAGCGGCTTATCCAGCCACAGCCAGGCACAAAGAATATATATTAAAAACAAGTGATTTTAAGGTGATGTGTTAATAATATACTAGATGTATACCATTAGAATTAGAATGAGGATTCCCTGATGAAGACACGTGACCCTGTGTCGAACACGCGTAGGGGAGGGGCCAGGATGGAGCACAGAGCCTTTCACTCCACTGAGATGCGATGCACAGCTTATCCCTCCCGACAGCCAAACTTTGAGGCAAACTTTGGAGATTGTTATCAGATTGGTGCACTCACGCTCCTTGCAAGTGTGAGTACCCTAATGTGGGGAGCTTTTACTCTAATAAACATTTATAAACGATATCACACTATCCAGTTTTTTCTTTTCCTTTATTCCTAACTGTGGAGTTGCTGCTGAAAACTGTGTATCTGGATTTCATCACTGAGCTGTGGGATGGCTCATAAGCGTGTTTAGACTCAGTCTCACAGCTGAGTCGCATGCTCTGAGGTGAGCGGCAGCCCCCGGGGGGGGTCACTGGATGGCACTTGAACATGGAATTCTGAGCACTAAGCACTAAGATTAATGCACGCACGTTGGATTTTTTATGAACTGTTTTTATGGACTTTATGTGCATTTTTTTCATAAATTGGACTTTAATAATCACGTATCACATCTTGGATTTGATATTCACACTCATTGTGTGGCACTTGGCACTTTGTTGTATTCTTGCACTTATCACTGCGATATATTTATATATTTTTTACACTGTAAATTTCAGATTATATAAATGATTTTTTCACTCATTATATATACAGTTAGTAGTTTAGTAATCGCTACTCTCGTTCTAATGGTATACAGATAGTATATTATTTATACATTGCACCTAAAAATCACTTGTTTTTTATATGTATCCTTTGTGCCTGGCTGTGGCTGGATAAGCCGCTTATGCGGTATTTTCAGTATACCTTATATGCATTAATAATCTCCAGATTGATATTTTCACCTTAGCGCAACGTATCTTTTGTATACATTGTATTGCACGACATATGAAACGTGATCTGCTTGGGCAGCTATGTGATTTCCACATTTGAGGCAATATACCTTTGTGGCTCGCAAAATCCCCTTTTATCTACATAGTAACACTGTACTACTCTGGGGAGGTGATTAGGATTTTTTTTTTTTTACACATTGTGATAGCTTATAACAGTGATATTCACTTATGACCAACCATTTTTTATGAATGAAATTAATTCATTCAGTGTGTATTATTGTGATTAGCTGTGATTGGCCACAGCTAATCACATTGTACAAATGAGCTGTGATTGCCAATGTCTGTACCATGTGATCATTGTGACCAATCACAGCGAGCAACACAATAGTACACAGTGAATGGCATGGATGGAAGCCATCCATTGTGTACAATTGTCACGTGATCTGCTGTGATTGGTCACATCAATCACATGGTACCGGCATTGGCCAGGTACAGTGATGTTTATCGGCTCTGTCCGGTGGACACAACAGGTGACAGATCATGCCGTAGCATGGCCCATGGAACCTGCACAAGGTGCATTCTAGGGAGGATGTCCTATGATGTCCATTTGAAACTAGAGCGGTCCCACCTGGCCGTCCTTTGTCTATACACCAGGCAGAGACTGGTTCATCTGTTGTTGTCAGGAACCAGGAAATTCATAGCTTGTAACTAATGTGTTTTGGATACACACTGTTGATCACTTGACATCCCTGACACATGGGTGTGAGTGATGGGGATATTTTTTTTAATTGTATAACCTATTTTTATATGAGGGCATTACTTTTATAAGGAATAAACAATGGGCATAAGGCTAAGGAAAATTTGTATTTAGTATCACTAAATTCAAGTTAACACTGGAGAAGAAAAAATAGTAAATAAGCCCCTTAATTTTTGCTTTATAAGTCACAACCAAATTATGTAATAATAACAATGTTTTTTTAACTCAGCATAAAGCAGAAATAGATACCATAACAAGACAAGTATTGTCCCCCAGGAATTCAGTTCATATGTTTCAATAACATGAAATATTCATATACACTGTTACATGAAACCGTCATAAAATAAATAGATACAAATGTCATTTGCAGTGTAACAAACATTCGCTAATATGACATAAGAAAGCTCAATGCATCCATAAAAAGCTCCAGTTAAGTAAGCTTGCCATTTATAGGTAATATGTAAACAGATGTAGCAGTACATACTGTACAATGGCAGTGTATACAGGAGGCATGTCTAACACCTTTCTTGCACTGCCTTATGAGAGGGTTTGGTTTAACCATTTCCCACAAATGGACATACCTATACATCCTTAGGATCCAGTGGTTATGCCGGGATCATGGCTGCAGCTGCAGATGGTTTTGAGGACATAGGAGAGATCTGAGGTTTAATAGACCCCAGATCTCTCAGTAAAGAGCACTTGTCATTGCCCATGCTATCACAAGATGTTGATCCTATGTTATAGCAATACAATTTATCAAGAAAGAAACAGCCTAAAAAATAAATTTAAATAAAATAAATAATCAGATTTAAAAAATAATTAAAGCACCCCTGTCCCCCTGCACTCACATGCAAATGTGAATGCATATATACAGTATCTCTCACTTTTGTTGCCAGCGGTTTAGACATTAATGGCTGTGTGTTGAGTTATTTTGAGGGGACTCCAAATTTACACTGTTATACAAGCTGTACACTCACTACATTACATTGTAGCAAAGTGTCATTTCTTTAGTGTTGTCACATGAAAAGATATAATAAAATATTTACAAAAATGTGAGGGGTGTACTCACTTTTGCAAGATACTGTAGGTACTGCATGCTTATGTAAAGGGTGATTGCACCACACATGTGAGTTATTGCTGCGAACATCAGAGTGAAAGCAATAATTTTAGCACCAGGCCTCCTATTTACATCTAAACTGGTAACCTGTAAAGGCTTTCAAAGGCTCGCCTATGGAGATTTTTAGGGATCATAATTTGCACAAATTTTAAAGCGAAACAAGTTAGGAATCTAATTGCTCTTCATAGCATCATCTTTTATATTTGATCAAAATTGGGTAGTATATGGTGTTTGTAAACAACCACCATTTTTTTCTCCAAAGCACTTACTTCCAGAAAATATATAATGTTTGGGGCTTTTAAGTAAATTTCTAGTAAAAAAAAAAAAATGCAGATTTTTATATGTATGTGAGAAGTGTTAGAATTGGCCTGGGCAGCAAGTGGTTTAATAGGATGATAAAATATTTTACACAACAAAGAAAAACATTCCATATTAGTAAGCTCAATACCTAATAAAGAATCATATTTTGTGCCATCTTCAACCCATATCTTCCAAGCACACAACATCCAAAAACATGCCAGTTTAATTGATTTAATTTATTACAGGTACTTATGTAGTGCCATCAATTTGTACAACAATTTTACATATATTTTATAAATTCACATCAGTCCCTGCCCTCAAGGAGCTTAAAATTTAAGTTCCCTAACTCATATTCATACATACACATATTAGGGCCTGTTTAGACTGGAGAGAATTATTCTACCAACATATCTTTGGAGTGTGGGAGGAAACAAGAGTACCCGGAGGAAACCCATGTAGACACAGGGAGGACATGCAAGTTGTAGGTAGGTAGTACCGTGACATACATGTTTAAGTTAACGTGCATGCAAGTTGGTAATTTTTCAGATAGACTGAAAATTAGGCACTTAGAGGTAATTCATTACATATATACTAAGTTTAGAGAGCACCCTGTGAGCCGTGAAAACTGGTTCTTTTTTTTTTTTTTCTAAAAATGTGCTCCTAGATGGTGGACCTTCCAAGAGAATTAACAGTATGATGTGTACAGTGTTCAAACTACAATGAATGCCACTCTTTTGTTACTCTACTTATCAATCCCCAATATGTTAACTGAGCCAGCTCAGTGAACACATTTAGACATGTCATTTGGGGGTTACTTGGCAGGCAGCACCACAATGTGAATGACAGTGAAACCATTGAATTTTGAAAACTGATACCCAAATTGATAAAACAAACACTAATCATTGAATATGTTTGCTTTTTAAGGACTGAGCCCAGGTTTACACTGACAGCGGGAATGAAATAGTGCGCATGTCAGTCCCGACTTCAGGAGTGATTTCAGAGACATCTGTGCGGGTTGTTGCACAGATGTCTATGGAAATCACACCCTGAAGTCGCCAAAAGTAGTACAGAAACTAATTTTGGGAATCGGTGCAGCACCGCAAATGCGGCATCGCACTGATTGGGACTGTGCCATTGCCGGCAATTGCCTCCAATTTGGCATGCAATTTGACATGTCAAATCGCATGCCAAATTGCTCCAATGTGAACCTAGGATGAATTACGTTTAACAGATATTGCTTTTTTATCCATCAGAATTTGAGGCAATTGTGTGTGCGCATGTGTGTATGTAAGTGGGAGAACCTCTGGGGGAATCTAGGATGGAAAAGGACCTGGGGGTCCTAGTAGATGATAGGCTCAGCAATGGCATGCCATGCCAAGCTGCTGCTAACAAAGTAAACAGAATATTGGCATGCATTAAAAAGGGGATTAATTCCAGAGATAAAACGATAATTCTCCCGCTCTACAAGACTAGAGCATGCTGTCCAGTTCTGGGCACCAGTCCTCAGGAAGGATGTACTGGAAATGGAGAGAGTACAAAGAAGGGCAACAAAGCTAATAAAGGGTCTGGAGGATATTAGTTATGAGGAAAGGTTGCGAGCACTGAACTTATTCTCTCTGGAGAAGAGACGCTTGAGAGGGGATATGATTTCAGTATACAAATACCATACTGGTGACCCTACAATAGGGAAAAACTTTTTCGCAGCAGGGAGTTTAACAAGACTCGTGGCCACTCATTAAAATTAGAAGAAGAGAGGTTTAACCTTAAACTACATAGAGGGTTCTTTACTGTAAGAGCAGCAAGGATGTGGAATTCCCTTCCACAGGTGGTGGTCTCAGCGGGGAGCATCGATAGTTTCAAGAAACTATTAGACAAGCACCTGAACGACCACAACATACAGGGATTTACAATGTAATACTGACATCTAATCACACACATAGGTTGGACTCGATGGATTTGTGTCTTTTTTCAACCTCACCTACTATGTAATACTATGTAAGTGTGGGAGCACATGCATATATGTGAGTGTGTGCATGCATACTTGCATGCATATATGTGTGCGCCTTAAAATATTTTACACTATCTCTTTACTATCTTTCACAAGCATCCTACACACAAAATAAAGCAACATGTAGCAATAATAAATATAACTAGCTTCTATAATTTTAAACCCCGCCAAGTAGATCTTAAAATGTATGTTGTTCCCTTGATAAGACAATCCACTATGGCAAATCCATCTACATCAGCGCAAGCTCATGCCCAACATCCCAGAGGTAGTTTATCATGCTAAAGTGTGCTCTTAAAGCTAGTGAAATCCAAGAAAAGTCTTGTTTTAATATGTAAAGTATGAAAGAACTACAGGCTTCTAGATATGTGAAATACACAATATGATCTTCATACAGAAATGTAAAGAAAGGAAAAATCCAGGAAAACTACAATAAAGCGTTTGTTTTGCCTATTAAAGCAAAATGTTGGATTCATTTTCATACCTGAACTACCAGGTTATAAAGATATGCAGAACCTCCCAAGAAAAGGCATTTCACAGTAGCAGTGCTTAATTTTTTTTTATGAACAAACAGGTTTCCATGTTCCCTCTGCCTTGATGTCATTATAGCCTCTTGCAGTGCAAAAAGGGACAGATTCCCAGCCTAAAGCCTAGTACACATGGGCCAATTGTCAGGCCATTTCAATCGAAACTGGCCTATAACGTATACTCTCTCTTTAAATTGCAAACAACAAAATAATTCCTACTGCCAAGTACTATAAAGTGTATGCAACACGATTTATATTGTGCACTTTAGAGTACCTGGTACTAGGAATTATTTTGTTGTTGCAATTTAAAGAGACAGTACACATTATAAGCTTGTATCATATATATATATTTTTTTAATTTTTTGAACACCACACATCAGATCTAGGCAGCGCCATCTTACCTCCCCTTTTTCATATCTTTCTGTACTAATCCCACTTTGGTGGGATTTTTGGGGGTAGGAAGCAGCCACACTTTTATCGCCATAGCGCGGAGTATAACAATTTACTTTTCAAATAGAAACCGGCCGCCATTTGGCCAGTGTGTACTGCAGCCGTTCGGCAGCCTTCTGCTGATGGGCATGACCAAAAAATGGCTGCTGATTGGCTGAGAGCGCTGACCAGAGTGTTCTGGCAGAGGGGCCATCCCCCTGTCAGAACACAATAGCACAACAGGGGAGGTCACTGTACTAACATAGCATAGTTAGTACAGCGGCTCCTCCAGAGCTGTCAGTTTTTTCCATTCAGACAAAAAGCCAGTAGCATTCTGTGAACTTGAGCATTGACAGAGCAGTGACTTATTGGGCATGATTTATTAAAACAATTGCACATTGCCTGTAATGCCGATGGGTTCACAAACCTTGTAAACAACTTAAGCACATTTTTACAGTGTATATACCCAGATAGCAAGCAATTGAGCTGCAGATTTGAAAATTACTTGCTAAGCTCTTGCTAGACTTGCCAGGCTTTACAAGTTTGTTGCACAATTACAGCAAGTTTGCATTGCATGACTCCAGATCAACTTTTTTTGCAAACATTCGACAAGTCTGCTGCAAGGTCTGGTTCAGTTATGTTGTGCAATAGTCATCCCACCACAGGGGTCACTGTGACTTGTGGAGCTCTTGCTGTAGACTCACCACTGCAACTTTGCTCTTGCTAGAGACTTGTCGTGCATACAAATTGGAAAGGTATCAACTAGAACTCATGCTTCAAGTGCTCTGCAAGTGTACAACTTGCCAGTAGAAATGTGCAGAAAGTTAACAAGACTTACAATTCAATGCTGCCACACGCTTGTGGCAAGTTATCCTTACTATCTGGGTACTACACTATGTTGTGAGATGCAAGCAACTACGTCACTTTGCATACAGAGGTTCACTTCAAGAAACTAATAGATAAGCACCTGAACGACCGCAACATACAGGGATATACAATGTAATACTGACATATAATCACACACATAGGTTGGACTTGATGGACTTGTGTCTTTTTTCGACTTCACCTACTATGTAACTATGTAACTTACAAATGCTCTTTTGTAACAGTGGCTGCACCATTATGAGAACATACAACAGCTAGGTGGTGGTGATCCCAAAATCAAAATAGTTTTTTGTTGTATTTTCATATGTAAATACTATGCACAAACAAAGTGGGGGACCTTTACTAAAGCTGGTGCAAACAGAAGCTGGTGCAACTGTGCATTGTAACCAGTTTCTAACTTTGGCTTGTTCAAGTAAGCTTTTACAATAAAACCTAGAAGCTGATTGGTTACTATGCACAGCTGCACCAGATTTGGTGTGCACCAACTTTAGTAAATCTCCTCCAGTATTCTTAGTATATGTGCAAAGTGCCGTAGCCACAACGAGCATGCACACATGATTTTGTATGCTATTGCTTGCTTTTGCATGTTGGATTGATAAACACCCATACTTAAACTACCTTATCTGGATTGGGAACTCAGCCTAATAGATTTTGGTGCAGTTACTTTTATTTTACACATATTCATAACTTAGTCAGTAATCACATTTGGAAAGTTACAACTTTTATGGTTTCACACTGTACAGTCTAAACTGCCACTATCATGATTTTTGTATAAAAATAATACATTTAGACACACGCAAAATATAAAAAATGTGTATTTAATCACTTGATTTTCTTGTTGTGTGTACCCCCTTTCGGTAACCCTGTGCTCATCATACATTTTGGGAACTGTGGTCACCAAACAAACTTCTGCTTCTTTGTTCTAGCCCCTAGTCACACTTTTCACATTAGTGACTCTTTTGTGGAAAGTTTTGTGTGTGCTAACAGAACACAGCTATAAAAATAACTGCTTTTACAGGCACTTATATTTATAAAAGAAAAGGGAAAACCATGGCAGCATTGCCCCTTTTTTTTTTTTTTTTTTTTTTTTTTTTGCACAGTGGCTCTGATAGAAAAATGTTTATTTTGATGCATTGATACTATTTACACTTCAATTTTTATTTTATTTTTCAAAAAAACAACTAATAGAAACAGTTAAAGTACATCTTGTACTGATCTGACATCAATAAATGTAAATCTGACTGGCCAATGTTGGTTAATGCACACTGCACAGCATCACTGCATTTTGATTTGTTTTGCACTGAATAAACATTTTATATGCTATCTTTATGATATTTTCTCTTATTCAGTTGTGCACTAGAATTGTAACTTTTTTTCTTTTATAGTGTACAGTAAAACAGTTTCCAATTACAGATGATTTATAAAGGCAAATATGCTCGAAAACTCTCAAACTGTGTTTTATGATCCATTTAATGGGAAATAATCTATGTTTATGATTAAGATATAGGTTTTATGTTGTGAGGCTGACTGTATTCAGTGCAGCTGTACTTCAGCCTTTTTCGAGAGGACCTTATTTTAAGTACAAAGCATTAACTAGTGACATTTACCATTCATTATGTAGACAGATCTAATTAAGATATAGTATCTGTCCACTTTTTAAAGTGGATGTACACTTTGAAAAGTGGATGTTTACTTTTGAAAGAATATGTTTACTTTGAACACCCAATAATATTCAAAAAACGTTGAAAAAAAAACATTTTATTTTCTAGGACATGATCAGTCATTTGAAGTGACCACAGCTCCATCCTGATTACAAAGCTCAGTGAACATTCACTTTGCAAATTAACAGTTTCCCCACTGTGTCAAGTTTGGTGGATCTTCTTTGTTTCCTCTCAACAAATTATGTAAAAGTAGGATTAAAAAAAAAAAAAGCACTACACAGGTCAGAGACCAACAAATATGACTGTACCATCCTACTTGATGCATCAGAAAACCATTCTGTAATCAACGATAACATAGTATAAATGGGCCCTCAGTCATCTACAAAGCTCATTATAAGCATTTTTTTCCTATTCAAGTTAAATTTGATTTAATGCAAAGTATTTCAGCTATGACCATTCTCTTACTCACCGCTCACATCAAACAAGCCATTAGCATACAAGTATATTAGCAAAGGGCCAATTGACCTTTAGAGAAAGTCTTGTCTGATTTGAGTTCATTTTGTTAGGCAAAATAAAATAACAAGAAATCACTGCATGCATTCATATCAGGAAAATGAAAATACTACAGCATTGTCACAGTACCTCTTAGTATTTGTTTCAGCTAATTTCCCAAGAACACAGAAAAAAAAATCTTATAAAAACAGTGAAGCATTGAACCAGCAAATTAAAAAAGGCTAAAATTAAATTAACTGCAGCACTGTTATGCATTATGCATATTACTTTTAAAAAATTAAACCTGGCATAGCAGAATAAATCTGGACATCCCTGAGGGTTTAGAAGAGAAACAAGGAAGCCTGTTAGTTTTAGACAAATTATGGGAAGAATGATTCTATCCTATATTGTGACTCAGACATTTAGAGCAGCTGATCTTGCATGTACTGTGATTATCTGTATGATGTGGGCGAGAGTATTCAGCAAGCTCCATGGACACAGATCTCAATGTCATTGACATATATAGCCCAGAATGTTTACAGCAAATACAGTTGTACATGTAAAACAAGTATTTTCCTACTTTCTTAAATGACTGTGTTTGCAGATTGCTGCTGTGAGACTTTTTTTTTTTTAAACAAAAGAGTAAATTGGCATGTAAACTGTAGATAGAGGGTCTGATTTACAGGGAATAGCCTTTATGTTATGCTTGCATTGCGGAATCACATGAGCGTGCTGATATACAAAGGCACATCAGATTTGATCTCCTTGTGTGTTCTATAGTAAAAAAAAATAAGGTGAACTGATGCTCTAATGCTTGTGCCAACATTCTTTCTGAAAATTTTTTTTTTTTTATAAATACACAAAAATTATTATGTGACAGACACCATAATTGTTTACTGAGATATGAAATATGCATGCACCAAGCAATAGGCAGTTTCAAAACCCCTATGCTGTGCTGTTGGAGCGAATAAGGCAGCAAATAAATAGAAAATGTGCCTGGAAGTTCCATTAAAAGAAGCAGAATATAAAATGGTGTATGTGCTTTTGCTCTAGTCAAAGCCCTCATCGTTGTACATGCATACTGTGTAACACACATGTGCACCATTGTACTCTCTATGAAGCATAAACTTTGTCATTTTTATTTATAGGGTTTTTTTTAGGGCTTGTTCACATTTGACTATATTACTGACGCTCAAGAAACTCTCCTATAGCGTTTGTATGGCGTTAGTATAGGCATCAGACAGGCGTCAATGAGCTTTAGAATGGGGCGTTTTACAAGCGTTAAACGCTCCATAACCGCCCTATGCGCTGTTTTGTAGCGTTTGATGAGCGTTGAAACTGCTCCACAATGGAAAGTGACTCATTTGAATGCGTCACAAAAGCACCAATACCGCTCCGAAAACGCCTGCCAGAGCGTTTGCGGAGCGTTATCATAGACTTGAATGGAAGGCATGGAAAGGCTTCAAAAGCCTCACGACTCGACATGAAGCTTCAATTTCGAAGCGACACAATGCTTAGTGTATACAACACATTTTTCTTTCTATTATATCTTGTGCATAGGCATTTGAAGGGCATTTTTAAAGCCTGTCAAATGCCTCTCAAACACCTGCTCTTAATGCCAGTGTGAACTAAGCCTTACAGTCATCTTTAAAGAATAAAGAGTAACTCCACTTTTGTTGAGAAAAAAAAATCCCCCTTGGGTGATCTGTATACATTGCAGGGATGTTAACAAACTTTGTGCTGTGCTTTATAAATTTGCTTTTTTTCCCCTTAAAGCATCAGTATGGCCGCGTTAAGGCATTAAAAGCTTCACCTGAGTATAACTTCAAAAAGTGGTTCACTTACCTATGGTAGAGATTGCAGGTAGTTCATCTACCCTGACCTCAATGAGAGACAATCTGACCAGGCTGTCACCTGAGAGATATCCTATTGGCACAATGTGCTGGAGATAAAGCGTACAGGCATACCCCACTTTTAAGTACACAATGGGGTTTATTTACTAAAGCTGGAAAGTGCAAAATCAGGCTTACTTCTGCATAGAAACCAATGAGCTTCCAGGTTTTATTACCAAAGCTCAATTGAACAAGCTGGGATTAGAAGCTGATTGGTTTCTATGCAGAAGTGAGCCTGATTTTACACTTTCCAGCTTTAGTAAATAAGCCCCATTGTGTACTTAAAAGTGGGGTATGCCTGTATATAGATTACACTCAGTGAGCCCTGTGGAGGAATTTAATATGCCTTATTGCCTATCTTGAGAGAGACAGGCATAGAAACTCGGTGAGTGAGTTTTTGAACCTTAGTGAAAGGATGCACAGTGCACTCTGCATGCAGTAGAAGGTGTAGATTTGTCTTTCATCTGCACTTGCTACAAGTTATTTTTATAGACGCTTTGGGGGAGATTTACTAAAACTGATGCAGTCAGAATCTGGTTCAGCTGTGTATGGTAGCCAATCAGCTTCTAACTTCAGCTTGTTCAATTAAGCTTTGGCAATGGAATCTGGAAACCGATAACCCCCTTTGTTTTAAAAGTTGATTTCTTTGGACTTATTATTTAACCACTTGCCTACCGGGCACTTACACCCCCTTCCTGCCCAGGCCATTTTTCAGCTTTCAGTGCTGTTGCACTTTGAATGACAATTGCGCCGTCATGCTACACTGTACCCAAATCAAATTTTTATCATTTTCTTCACAGAAATAGAGCTTTCTTTTGGTGGTATTTAATCACTGCTGGGTTTTTTAATCTTTACAAAAAAAAAGACCAAAAAATTTTAATTTTTTTTTTTTTTACTTATTTTCTGTCAGTAAATTTTGTAGTTAAGTAATTTTTATCCTTCACTGATGTGTGCTGATGAGGCAGCACTGATGGGCACTGATAGGCTAAACTGGTGGGCATAGATGAGGTGGCACTTATGGACACTGATCGGTGGCACTGATATGTGGCACTCATGAGCACTGATAGGTGGCACTGATGGGCACTGTTAGGTGGCACTGATGGGCACTGTTAGGTGGCACTGATGGGCACTAATAGGTGGCACTGATTGGCACTGATAGGTGGCACTGGTGGGCACTGATAGGCGGCAACAGATAGGCGGTACTGATGGGCACTGATGGGCATTGATGGGTGGCACTGATGGGCGACATTGATGGATAGCAGTGATAGGCATTGATGGGCAGCACTGATAAGCGAGACTGATAGCCAGCACTGGCTGGCATTACTAATGGGCATTGACTGGTGGCACTTGTGGGCAGTGGTGGACACTGATTGCTGGCAGTGGTGGGCACTGAGTGCTGGCACTGGTGGGGCGCTCATCGCTGACACTGATTTGTAGCACTGGTGGCGCTATTGTAATCAGGGCACTGATGATCAGTGCCCTGATTACATGTGTAGCTGTCTCCTGTGAGGAGATGCCGCTGATCGGCTCTTCTCTCCTCACACTCTGTCATGTTTATATGTGACCGGCTGTGATTGGACATAGCCGATCACAAGGTTAAAGAGCCACGGACCCCCACAGCTTGTGAGAGTGGCTGCACTGCCCCACCATCATTTGATGGTGGGCAAGCGGAAACTGGTTAATGAATGTGGACACTTTAATGTTAGATTGTATATTGGTGAATCACTATATTGGAGATTTATTTTTTTATTTTACAGCGTTTTTTGGGATAAGATGTATTCTATACACACACGTGTGTGTGTGTGTGTGTGTGTGTGTGTGTGTGTGTGTGTGTGTATGTGTGTGTATATATATATATATATATATATATATATATATATATATATATAATGCTTTTTATATGCACTAGGTCATTTTTACATTGATTCAGCGCTGGGCTTATATGAAGCAGTGGCTTCAGTAAGTGGATAGTCATACCAGTAACAACACATTATGTCACAAGCTGCCAAGTTAAGCCACTGCTTTACAAATAGCAGCAGCATAGTGAGCCTGCCATGTACATATCTTTACCATTGGGCTGCCTAGCTGAAGATCTTATAGAGAGTCCAATGTCCAGACAAATTTAAGGTGATTCTTAATTCAGAAGGTTTTTATCTTAATGCATTCTATGCATTAAGATAAAAAAACTCCTGTGTGCAGCAGCCCCCCCAGCCCCCCTAATATTTACCTGAGCCCCATCTAAACCTAGTGGTGTGCACGAGTGCCTCAGCCTTCCAGGACTCTCCCTCCTGATTGGCTGAGACACAGCAGCAGAGCCATTGGCTCCCACTGCTGTTAATCAAAGTCAGTTAGCCAATCAGAGGGGAGAATGGACACACAGAGCTGCGGCTTGGATCCGGTGCCCCCATAGCAAGCTACTTGCTGTGGGGGCACTCCACAGGAGGGAGGGGCTAAGAGATCCGGCAAAGGACCCAAGAAGAGGAGGATCTGGGCTGCTCTGTGCAAAACCATTACACTGAGCAGGTAAGTATGACATGCTTATTATTTTTAAAGAAGAAAAAAGAGACTTTAGTATCACTTTAAACCTAATAAAGTGGGCCTATATTCAAATGCCAAGCTAAATGCCAAGCAAATGGCTAAACACATACTGTAGATGAAAACTAAGCATTTCATTAAAGCTGAACTTTTTCAGTTTACATAGTTCGCAAACTATGTAGTTGGCCCAAATAAACTATATCCCTCACTAACATGTGAGGCCGCTGGATGCGGGATAAAGCTACGGCTACATACAGCATACTGCACTGTGTTCCGGGTTCGAGCCAAGACTTCTTGACTTGGACATACCCGGAACACAGTAGAGTCTATCACAGCAATGCTCAGCCATCCACAGAAAGCACTGTATTCTATCCATGAATACAAAGCTTCCTCTGAGGGCTAAGTCAGAGAGGCAGACTGATAACGTCACAACCTCTGACTACTATGCCAAATGTAGTATTCTCTGTTTTTGTTTAGTTTATCATACAACTGTTTCATCTTGAGGAAGTGATGGTAACCACAAAACACGTCAAGAGTTGTACGAAAAGGAGACCCTGTCAATCAATACATCTGTAATCATACAAAAATGTAATCAGGGCACTGTATAAATAATTGATTATTGACTTCTTTGTCTTATCCTGAAATTATGAATGTTGTACATTTGTTCTATTTATGATTTTAATTCTATTGCATATATGTCTTTGGGCCTGCTGAGGGTTCTGAACCTCAGCTTCAAGGCTTCAAATATGTTGATATTCGAATATCTGTAGGATGGCCACAGGATCACTTTATACTATTTATTCAGAATTCAGTAATGTAGCACAGAGATTAATCTTCACTGAATCCCAGTATTTTCAGCATATTTCATGCAAATAAACCCACCTAGGTTTTAATACTGGCCTTGTTACGCTCATTTCCTAGAGTCTTCCCACCATTGGGAATCAACCTGCAATTTTTTTATGGTGCCTACAGGCATCAGATGGTAGTTTCTCATGCAGGCACAATCCAACTGTACTGAGGGCATGCTCTTGCTAGCGAAGGTACTGAAGATTGCTCTACCAACTTCCCTGTAGGGGATGGGGGAATTTTGAGCAGGCATATACCTATCTATATACCCATCTAACATTTCCCCCAACAGTAAACAGCCAAGTCAAAATGTCTAAATTGAGCCCAAAGTGTCAATATTGTGTGTGGCCACCATTATTTCCCAGCACTGCCTTAAACCTCTTGGGCATGGAGTTTACCAGAGCTTCACAGGTTGCCACTGGAGTCCTATTCCTCCATGATGACATCACGGAACTGGTGGATGTTAGAAACCTTGCGCTTCTCCACCTACTGTTTGAGGATGCCCAACAGATGCTCAATAGGGTTTAGGTCTGGAGACATGCTTGGCCAGTCAATCACCTTTAACCTCAGCTTGTTCAACAAGGCAGTGGTCGTCTTGGAGGTGTGTTTGAGGTCGTTATTATGTTGGAATACTGCCCTGCGGCCCAGTCTCCGAAGAGAGGGGATCATGCTCTGCTTCAGTATGTCACAGTACATGTTGGCATTCATTGTTCCCTCAATGAACTGTAGCTCCCCAGTGACGGCAGCACTCATGCAGCCCCAGACTATAATGCTCCCACCACCATGCTTGACTGTAGACAAGACACACTTATCTTTGTACTCCTCACCTGGTTGCCGCCACACACGCTTGACACTGAATCAAATAAGCTTATCTTTTCCAGTAATCCATGTCCTTAGTCTGCTTGCCTTCAGCAAACTGTTTGCGGGCTTTCTTGTGCATCATCTTTAGAAGAGGCTTCCTTCTGGGAAGACAGCCATGCAGACCAATTTGATGCAGTGTGCAGCGTATGGTCTGAGAACTGACAGCCTGACCCCCACACCCCTTCAAGCTCTGCAGCAATCTGGGCACGTCTATATCACAAAGACAACCTCTGGATATGACGTTGAGCATGGGCACTCAACTACTTTGGTCGACCATGGTGATGTCTGTTCTGAGTGGAACTTGTCCTGTTAAATTCCTGCATGGTCTTGGCCACCATGCTGCAGCTCATTTTCAGGGTCTTTTCAATATTCTTTTAGCCTAGGCTATCTTTAAGTAGAGCAACAATTCTTTTTTTCAGATCCTCAGAGAGTTCTTTCCCATGAGGTGCCATGTTGAACTTCCAGTGACCAGTATGAGAGAGTGAGAGCGATAACACTAAATTTAACACACCTGCTCCCCATTCACACCTGAGACCTTGTAACGCTAACAAGTCACATGACACCGGGGAGGGAAAATGGCTTATTGGGCCCAATTTGAACATTTTCACTTAGGGGTGTACTCACTTTTGTTGCCAGCAGTTTAGACATGAATGGCTGTGTGTTGCGCTATTTTGAGGGGACAGCAAATTTACACTGTTATACAAGCTGTACACTCACTACTTTACACTGTAGCAAAGTGTCATTTCTTTAGTGTTGTCACATAAAAAGATATAATAAAATATTTACAAAAATGTGAGGGGTGTACTCACTTTTGTGAGATACTGTATATACTAAAACTACAGTATATGGTAAATTTTACAAAAAGGAAATTGGATAACTGGAGTGCAGAGAAGGGCAATTAAACTGATTTGAGGCTTGAAGGATCTCTATAAGAAAAGCTTTGCTGAACTGAAAATACTCTTGCTTTAACAGAACCAATTAATGGGGAGAGGGGGATATGATCACCTTGTACAAATACATAAATGGTTTCCATAGTGAACTTGATGCAAAATGATTAACTTTCATTGTAAAGGACAAAGTGTCACTCTTTGTTTGCCTGAAAAGAGGTTTAACCAGTGGAAGCTCGTCCATATGGGGCGCAGGGGCGCCACCCCCCTAATCCATGTGCCCAGCCCCTAATCTACATGCAGGGCACTGGATGCATGGATTTCAATGGGCTTTTTTTTAAAGCATGTAATTAAAGCCTGGGGCCCTAATTGGCTTCAAAAAAGGGTGGGCTTGGGGCGCAGAGCACTGTGCCCTCAGCCCACCCAGTTGTGTGATAATAGCGAATTATTTTTCACAATTGTCTTCCTGATTCTCCTCCCAGCCAATCAGCAAGTGGGTCCTGTTCAGCCAGCCGGGTCGCAGGATCCACTTCCTGTTCAGCCGGGAGAAGAAGCAATGGCTCCGGAGCAAGGAGTAGCGAGGAGCAGCAGTAGCCCTACCCTAGATCCTAGTCATCTGCCTCCTAAGGTAAGGGGGCCTCTGATCGTCAATCCGTCTCCAGTGCAGGGGATCACCACCCTACCGTCCCTCTCCCACGGGGGGGTCGGCATTGGTTGTCCCCCCCTAAAATATTGAGCACCAGCTGACACTGGATTTACCCTCAGCATGTGGAAAGACTTCTTCACAGTAAGTGACGTGAAGAACAGACTCCCTCCCAAACCTGCTCTAACCTACTTAGTTGATTGATGATTTCTAAATGCGCAGAATATAACTGTCTAATAACATTTATAAGTAAAAAACAGAGATTGTTGATCCAGGGAATATCCAATTGCCTTAGCAGATCAAGAAGGATTTTTTTTTTATTCTGCTGGAGGAAATTGGGCCATGCTTTATTAAGGTTTTTCATCTTTCTTTGGAACGATTGCTGGCGTATTGATTGAACTTGATAGCCTTATTTTTTTAACCTTACTAACATGTAACTACATGCAAATCAATATCAATACTCAAATAATCTAGATATTTAGTACAAATCAGGCACTGTAATGTCACTACTGTAGGGACCCTGTGATAAGTTGGAGTGTTCCCAATGGCAGCTAGGATGTAGCCAGCCTGAACTCTTATTGTTATTGTTATCTGGGTCCATTGGGTTTTCCCTTAACCCAAAACATTGTGGCTGAAGGTTATGAATATTTATTTGGCCCTGGCCAATTATTAGGAGGTATATATTAGTGATCTGAGCATGGGAAAGTGAAAAAAAAATCAACAGATCTTTTACAGTATAAGTGTCCTACCCTCCAAAGCTGTGCCTGGAGAGGATGCCAGTGGCAGGAATTCTAGTCTTTCCCTTCCGGAGCTCCTGTCTGTAAAGGCAGCCATTTGCCTCCCAGTCCTGCTGCTTGGGGAGGACACAATTCCAGGGTCAAGGTCCAAGGATTTGGCCTTTGCTAGGGCCTGAGAATACAGGAATGTAGCAACTAAAGGGGAGGACCATCAGAAGAGCTTTGTTCAGTCCATTGTCAGTCTTGGCTTAAGGATCTACAACTGCATATTGCCAGTCTTGGCCTGCAATCTGCTACGGATTGCTGGTATATGTCTAAAATGGCATCATTAGTCTGTAAAAGGGGCTGAAAATATGGTTACTAGAAAGTACCACTAAATGGTGAGAATTTTTGATACTGCTTTTTGTTATTCTGTAACCCCCAACCCTCTCCCAACAATGTTCAAATCTTCAAAAAGAAGAATGACAGAGTGGATGTATGTCTTTTGGTCATTGTTGGTAGGTCAATGAGTGTTTTGGGGCAGCTGTAGGTCAGATCCCCAGTAGAAAGGCTAAGAGGGTCAGTAAAATTCAGCATCTCATTTGACGATGAGTGCTACACTACCAATAAAGTATTGGAACTGCTAAAAGAAAATAGGGAAAAATAGAGAACAACATTCTATCATTACCTTTTATCTAAAAGATTTTATAATCAAATAAAACAACTCTGTTGCAGCTATGCCTCTGCACAATACTTGTCTGAGTAGTCTTTTATAAATGCATTTGCTGTGTTACTCACAAGCTGTAAACTATTTTGGGTCACTAATCTCATTTCCAGTGAATGCTGAACAGTTTCATTTATTGATTTTTCATCCAAAAAATGTAAGATCTTATAAACACACCCTTATGTGGTTTTTTTTTTTTTGGTTTTTTTATAAGCTATTATTATCTATTTTCAAAGCTTCATTAAGGTTTGTAATCGGTAAGATTGCTAACAAATTACGTTGGTGGTGAAACTGTTAAATATTCTGCATGTATGATAATTTAGAATGAATACCTAGTAGTTGGCAGCTTGTATGGCTACTTGTATATGTTGGTAACTCCATTTATTTACCTCTACTATTAGCCAGCAGGCATTTAATCATGGAACTGGGATTGCTATGGAAACTTCAAGGATTATAGAGTCAGCTACTGATTCTCCAGGTTACCATGTCAACCTGAGCTAAGGGTTGAACACATAAACATACACTTATACAAAATCCAGCATTTAAATGTTACTAGCTAGTATACACAGTGTTCGGGCAGAATTTCACTTTTCATAATAAACAGAAGCGTTTTCCAATGCCATTTCTGGCCCAGCTATCCCAATGTGCTTTTCTCTCACTTACTAAGTTGTATATTTTGGGTGGGATATCATTTATATATATTAATCAAGCTCTCATAGGCATCATCCTGGCAAAATATGTAAACAAACAGAAGGGTAACAGACTTTAAGTATGCCCAGTAAGCATTAAATAGTTTTATTCAAAATATACATTAAAAAGGTTTCGTAACATGTACCATACAAGACACAATATACACATAATACAGAGCTTAGCTATATGTGATCAATAGTAGGCTGGTCTACACGTTTCGCAGGAGCGCCCGCTTCTTCAGGACCGAGTAACTTGAATTTTACTAAAGCTCTGGTTAAATATATCTAATAAGTAAAACAAAACATGGATATGTCGCAGCAAATGTACCAATATCTAATTGCAACATCTCATTATTATGAATGGTCTACTATAAAAAAGGCAAAAAAAGGGGGGGTTCTAACCCTCCATAAAGAAAAAAACAACAACAATCATAAATTAATAAATGTGATAGCACAACAATGATCCAAGTACCAGTACACAACAGACTGAAGATGTTTTATGTTTGCATCCAAAATTTATATATGCCAAAAAAGAAAATCACCAAATAAAAAGCCACATCTCCATACATTATTGGGGGGGGGGGGGGGGTTATTGGTAAATGCATGCAAAAATCCAGATATCAAACATTATAAAGAGAGCTTACCCAGCGGATAAAATTAATGGAAGCTAAAGCCAATAGTAACAGATGAAAGGTTTGGATATATAAATGCCCCTGTATGGGTAAGTATGATTTACTCAAGTATACTCCATAGACAGGTACCGTTGGCTAATTGTAGCTGCAATTATCTATATATAGATTTTGAAAGTGTCCCATGGGCCGGCAGTCATATCTGCACCAGTAGCACTGCAGGTTAAGATCTATATCTATTTAAAAATTTGAAAACATAAGCGCCTATTTTTGGTATGCCACCACTTTACTTTACTTTACTTTACTTTACGTTCATTGTTTTCTTTTTTCCTTATTGAGGGTTAGAACCCCTGTCATATATATATCTATATATAGATATATATCTATATATATATAGATATATATATCTATAAATCTATATATTTATAGATATATATCTATATATATATATATATAGATATATATCTATATATCTATATAGATAGATATATAGATAAATATTTTTTTTTATTGGAGGGTCAGAACCCCCCCTTTTTTCTGCCTTTTTCCAAACCACCATTGATTGCAGGAGAGGAGTAATGGATGTGCCCTTACCCCATTCGTTGGACCTCCTCTATGGCGAGGTCATACGGGCCTGCAGATATAACCCTCTGCGGCGACAGATGGAATGTTAATGTCCAGGTCCTGTTAGCGTGCACCGCCAACTTCGAGCTGATCCAACCGATCCGCCCGCTGCAGCATCAGAAGGGAAACTCGGGATTGGAAGGATCTGGGTTAGGGTTACATCTCTTGTTAGTGAATCTTACTAGTTGTTGGCAGTAACCTCATTAGCAGATGCTGCAGCGGGCGGATCGGTTGGATCAGCTCGAAGTTGGCGGTGCACGCTAACAGGACCTGGACATTAACATTCCATCTGTCCCCGCAGAGGGTTATATCTGCAGGCCCGTATGACCTCGCCATAGAGGAGGTCCAACGAATGGGGTAAGGGCACATCCATTACTCCTCTCCTGCAATCAATGGTGGTTTGGAAGCGTTTTTGCATCTTTTCACTTCTCTGCTTCTGATGCGACACACCGAAGGAACGTCTCCCTTTCTCCTTTTCACTTGTCTTCATGGACTGAATGTGGTGTTCTTTAAAGGATTGAGTGACCAATCGTACCTTCAGAACTTTCACTTCTTTTTAATTTTTATATATATACATTTTTTCACTTTCATTTTCCATTGAGACATGATGTAATGCACTCGTTTGTTATTTACTGTTCTTGTATTTTTATACTGGGTTTCAAGCATATTGTGGCTCTAGATATCATTTCTAGGAGCTTCTTGATTGTATCACTTCACTATATTTTGCTAGCGCACAAATTTTAATTTATAGGCTTTTTACTTTGTGGATATTTGAAGTATTTTGTTGCAGCTGCATCTTTGAATTTAAGTTATTTCTTTCACTTTGTTTTGCTCATTAGCGCAAGTTTCTTTCCACCATTTCTGTGATATATCTGTTTTGTTTTTCTTTTTAAATATACAGTATTTAATCAGACCTTTCTGTGATATTCAAGTTACTCAGTCCTGAAGAAGCAGGCATTCCCAAGAAACGCGTAGACCCGCCTACTATTGATCACGTATATCTAAGCTCTGTATTTAATTTTTGTGTTGTATGGTACATGTTATGATACCTTTTTAATGTGTATTTTGAATACAAATTTAGTATTTTTACAAAACAATTTAGTGCTTACTGGGCTCTCAAGGACATACTTAAAGTCACGTTACCCTTCTGTTTGTTTTTGTTTACAATTTTCTCTCACTTACCTTATCCACAGGGGATTTCAAATCTTGTCAGTTTATTTGAATTTTTAAAATTATTTTCGGATTCTATCACTTCCTGTAGATTCTCTCAGCATTCACTTCCTGTAGGCCATCTTGCAGAAGCCTTCACTTCCTTGTTTCATCACAGAAGAGGGTGTGATAGGGTGTGTTCACCACTCTGGACCACACCTCCCTCCTTACAATACTACCTTCCACCCACTTTCTATACAATCTGATTGCACAACCTCCTTAAGATCTTCCATCTGTTATGTAGTACACAGGCCTGTCTGATTTGATACAAATGGAATGGATTGGTCAGGTGGGTCCACCTATTCAATAGTTCTGATGAACCTAAAGGAGATTTTACAATCAGACTTCATAGCGCATGGCCATCTTTATACAAGTACATCGGAGGAAGTGGACGGAGACACTCGGTTGTCAGGCCCCATTCACATCACCATGTAGCGAAAACTCAAAATCCTACATGTGTTTGTTTTGGGTGTTTTGGAGCGGTTTCACTCGTCACGCATAGGGAAGCCTATTTACTTGAATGGGCGGCCCTACACATAACAATCGCCCTAGAAAAGCCCTAGAACTTTTTCTGGAACTCGTGGCAAAGCACGCATTTTCTGTGTGGTTTGCCATACATTTGGAAACACACAGATGTGAATGGAGCCTCATTGTTCTTGTATAAACACACCAATTTCACTTTCAAGCCCCATTCACACCTAGAGTAGTGGAAGCACATATTTTTGGCTCGTTTTTCTCCAGTGACACACATAGGGCAGCCTGCTGATTGCAATGGGCTGCAATACATGCACCAAAGTAGTTCATGGGACATTTTGACGTGGTGTGAGTTGTACTATTTTTTGCTACATGTCACCTGTTTTTCCATGTGGCAAAATGTGTGTTTGCTTCTGTGTTTGGTGTGCTGTTTACAATTAATAATGACGCTGAAAGCGCAACTAGGAAATTTTAGGTGTATAAATGTGTATAAAACATTATACAATCTGATTGTACAATCTCTGTACAATCTCCTTTAGATTTACCAAAATTTACCAAAACTATATAATAGGAGGACACAACATCTATCCACTCTGTATCCAATCAGGCAGGCCTTTGCACTACATCAGGGGTGCCCCGTGGGCTGAATGTTGCCCCAGGAAGTTTAGCATGCAGCCTGAGCCCATCTGAAGGGACGCTAGGGAAGACAGGCCAAGGAGCATGTGGAGAAATGCCAGGATGCTGTGAAAACTTGATGAGGGGTGATGGGTGTGTGCTAATGAGGTCAGTTGGTAAACTCCTTACTATGTCTTACCGGTTTCTCTGTCTCATATCTATACCAGGGAGTCTCTGAAGCCTTCTACAAAATACAGCAAGGGCTAATGTAAGGCCTTGTTCTCAAAATTTAAGGGGTTACATAACCTTTATACATACAGTATGACTATAACGCTAGACAATCAACATCTATATCTAATTATCTATAATAAACAACATTGTGGATCTTTCACTAAATGCACCTGCTTTGTGGGTTAAAGAGCTCACACATATGAACTTTTTCATCTGCTGTTTACTGAAATAAAGCATCAGTAAAAACACATACTGGGGAATTCAGTACAATTTTAACCTCACTTTTCTGACAGTAGATTCCCTTAGAACTACTTGCACCAAATTATGGCAAGCATTGGGACCTGTTTTGGCAACATTACAGGCATAGGTGACAAATTCAAATAGTTCTAACTACTGCCACTTCAAGAATCTGTCGGTACGACAGTACAGGATTCCTACAGAATTACCACTATTTCACAGATTAAGAATCTGGCAGTAATACCAGTTCTAAGCTGGCATACAGAGGTAGGCCAGTGCTCAGAGTAGGGCATGGCTTTGCTGGGAAGCTGTCATAAATGTTACAGATTCCCAAACAGTACTGTCACCCCAGCCCTATTCAACTGTCAGCTGAGAGATATAACATCCCAAAGATAAATGTAAACAAAGGGGTCTTGGATACTGGTGTTGTCATTACCCAAAGAGGGCAATGTCCATATTTGATAAATGACTTGAGGTACTGATGGGGAACTGAGAGAGTATTGTTCCATCAGGCCCACCTTTCTTTTGACTAACAGCTCATGGCAGTGGCAGATTTGAAAGTCACTATTAGATTGAGTAGCTGCTATTTACCCACCCACTTTCATCACATCCTTGCAATATGGCAACCACAAGTTGTTGGTGTACAGAATATCCCAGAACTCTCATTTCCTGGCACATCATGACAGCATACAATAGGTTATGGAGCGTTATCTCCCATCCTATGATGCTGCTTATGCTGATGTTCCGGGAAAATGGAAAAGTGTATACTCACCTTCCAGTATATGTCCTTTCCTGGTTCATCTTAATAGCCGCATACAGTATACCCACCCTTGATTACAATGTGTTATAGTTACTAAATGTCAGTTTGCTTAAGGGGAAGGATTTTGTGGATAACTAGTCTAATTTAATGATGCTGAGGGAGGTGAGGTCACTGCTCACAATATGCCATTGAGATGCACCAGGAAAGGAAAATTACAGAAATATGTGTATATAATTTTACTTGTTTGCTTGTGTGAGTTGCTCTGAGATGCACTAATTAAAAAGTCAACTGCATCCCCCATAGTAGGTTCTCCAGTATGCTCTAGTATTTAAATTTCAACTTATTTCCACCTGACTGATGGGTGGAGATGGCATAACCCCTCCCGAAGGGCCTACACATGCCACTCAGCCTCACACAAAACCCTATCACACATAGACCTTGCTTGTGCGGGGGGGGTCTGTCCTTTCCAGGGTTAGAGATATCACCATTCTCCCCCGTGGCATATCCGATCACGCCCCGCTTGCCTTGAAGCTGGGCGTGTCCAGTATACTGGGGAAGAGTCTCTGGAGATTGTCCAGGTTCTGGCTATCTGATTCCAGAATTTCAGAACCATATAGGTCTGAGGCGGTGCAGTATTGGCGGGAACTGGATCAATCAGTGTCTCTGACCACGTCTTGGGATGCATTTAAGGCCTTTACCAGGGGTAGTTTACAGGCACATATCTGTAAGATCCGTAAGGATCTAAGGGAGGAGACCCAAAAGGCTGAGGAAAGGGTGGCAGCAGTTGAAGAGGAATACTCTGAGTCAGGGTCTCCAAGAGCATACTCTGACTTTCAGGCAGCGTTAAGGGATGTTCTCCTGTTACGGACGTCAGCCACCAAAACTAAATTCCTACATCAGTCCTAAAGAATCTTTGAACACTGGGAGAAGACCGGCAGTATGCTGGCATGGATGGTGAGGAAAAGCTCCTCCCCGGTGACTATCTCGACCATATCTGACTTTCCGATCCTAACGGATCCCTCGTTCGTTAATGACAGATTTGCATCATTTTACCAAGAGCTTTATGGTTCTTGAATGGACTGTACGGACGAAGAATTGATGACATACCTCGACGGGGTGGAGCTCCCTTGCCTGACTTCCCCATTTAGAGAAGCTTTAGATGGTCCTATCCTATTAGAGGAGTTACAGCGGGCAGTGGCCTCCTTGCAAAATGGTAAAACGCCAGGCCCGGATGGAATACCTGCCGAATTCTTTAAAACGTATACAGAAGAAATACTGCCATCGTTCAGACTAGTGCTGCAAAAAGCCATGGAGGGAAATTCGTTACCCCGGACAATGGCTGAGGCAGTTATAGTGGTCATCCTTAAACCGGGTAAGCCCCCTGAGCAGTGTTCTTCGTATCGCCCTATCTCCCTCCTTAATGTGAATGCCAAGTTATTAGCTAAGGTGCTGGCCGGTCGACTGAACACCGTGATTACGGCATTGGTGCATGCGGACCAGTCTAGATTTATGCCAGGCAGGGTGACTGACATAAATATCCGACGTCTCCTTACACATCTCTCTAGGGCAAGGGGGACTGCCCGGAGGTAGTCGCCTCCTTAGACGCAGAAAAGGCCTTTGATTCAATTGAATGGCGCTACCTCTGGGTGGTCCTTCGCAAGTTTGGGTTTGGCCCTCGTTTTATTAGCTGGGTCCAGATGTTATACCACAGCCCCACAGCCCGTATACGCACAAATAATTCATTGTCCTTGCCATTTCCTCTATCCAGGGGCACCAGACAGGGATGCCCACTATCCCCTGAATTATTTGCGTTAGCCATGGAACCCATGGTAGCTTGTATTAGATCTGCTATTGAGTAAAGGGGATCCAAGTCGGTGTAATAACTGATAAAATATCCTTATACGCCGATGATACTCTCCTTCTCCTTAAAGATATCTTTTCCCTCCCACCAGCACTACAAATAGATGAATTCGGATCATTCTCGGGTATTAAGGTTAACCTCCTTTTTTCACTGAATGTGTCAGGTCACCACCCACCAACTGGCACCCCCCTAAACTGGACATCAGAATTCAAATACCTAGGTGTAAGGATTGGGACTCCACTATCCTCATATTATGAACTGAACCTTCAACCATTACTTAAAAACTCGCAGAAATGTATAGCCTGGAGGACCCTTCCCCTATCACCAGTGGGTAGGGTAAACTTAGTTAAGATGGTTTATCTCCCCAAATTCTTTTACCTTTTTAGAAATGCCCCTTTGATCCCTTCGACCTCATTCTTCGCAAAACTAAAAAGCATAATATCTTCCTTTGTTTGGAATGGTAGGACGACTGGCCATTACTACCCTTCAGCTGCCTGTCACCCAGGGAGGCCTGTCCCTTCCAGACTTTCAGATCTACTTCTGGGTGGCCGTCCTGGTGACGGTCAGATGGTGGTTTTCCCCACTACAAGACAACCCAGCAGTGACCTTGGAAGCAGCCATAATGGGCTCATACTCCTCCCTCAGCAACGTGGTATTTAGGGGGGCGAGATCTCACCCTGGCATCACGGAACTGATGCGCACAACCATCAATGTATGGCATAAAGCCAGAGCCCACTTTGCCTCCCCCAAGACGTTCTCTCCCCACACTCTTCTCTGGGGTAATCCTAACCTATCACACATGAATACCATTCCAGACCCCCAGGTTTGGGCAAGAAAGGGTATAGTTAAACTGAAGCATATAGTTGCGGGGGTAAGCTGAGGTCCTTCCCTGATCTCAAAAGTGCCTACTCACTACCGGAGTTGATGTTGTTTCGATACTACCAGCTTCGACATGCGTATAGGAAACAATTCCCAGCACAACTCATATTGAAATCAGACTCTGTGGAGGGATTACTTATAGCCAAAACCATAGATAAACCCCTTTCCTCCCTATATTTCCACTTGTCTATAACTCCTTTAAAGAAACTTGAAAAATCCCTAGCTAAGTGGAAATTAGACATCCCAGATCTGTCAGGAGGAATGGGAGACATGTGTATCTTCCTTTTTCATTAATATGATCTCGGCCAGAGACCGATTTATGCAGGTCAAGATCCTCCACAGAGCCTACTACACTCCAAAACGGTTAGCAATTATGAATCCTAACACCCCAGTAGCCTGCCCTAGATGTGGTCAGAGCTCTGCCTCCTTCTTTCATATGATATGATCCTGTCCCCGCCTCAGAGACTACTGGCTGGAGATAGCTTACACCCTTAGAAGGGTTACCACTCTGGAACTGGAATCAGATCCCAAGCTAATGCTGCTCAATGTATTTGACTCTAGGGCAAGGGGTAAATATACTAGATTATTTTTGAATTATGCTACATTCTATGCTCGTAAAGAGATATTCCTTCACTGGAAAGACGCTACCCCTCCCAAGGTGTCATCATGGCACCTAACACTGAACTCGGTGATGCCATTGTATAAGCTTACCTATGCCAGCCAAAACTGCCCTGGCAAATTTGACAAAATATGGTCGGGATGGATAGATGCCTGAGGTACAGAAGTAGTCGATGATCACCAAGATATAGTTGCTGGACCTGCCCTGCAATAGTGTACAACTGTTATGGACTTTTAAATGTATAGTCGTTGTTTGAGTTCTGTGAAATTGGCAAATTAGATGAAGTCCTTCCTTCACTCCCTCCCTCCCCCCGCCCTTCCCCCAGGACCTCCTTAAATAGTATTGCTGAAATTTACTATCTCTGAACCCATATCCTAATGTGCTGTAACTTGACACCCCTGCACATCATTCTCCTGTTCAATTGTGTAGCCCATTCGTCCTGTGACAAATCATGTAACAATACCTATGTGAACAACTGTGTATATGCATCGCTTGTACTGTAAAAATCAAAATAAATATTTATTTTCTTGTTAAAAAAAAAAAAAAAAAAAAAATTCAACATATTTCCATGTAGACTAGAGCATCTGGTTCTGCCCCCCCTAACCCCTTCACTTTTTTATTGGTCTCTTATGCCCCGTACACACGGTCGGATTTTCCGATGGACAATGTCCGATCGGAGCGTGTTGTCGGAAATTCCGACCGTGTGTGGGCGCCATCGGACATTTTCCATCGGATTTTCCGACACACAAAGTTGGACAGCAGGAGATAAAATTTTCCGACAACAAAATCCGATCGCGTCAATTCCGACCGTGTGTGGCCTGTTCCGACGCACAAAGTGCCACGCATGCTCAGAAGAAATTCCGACACGGGACAGCTCGTTCTGGTAAACTTAGCGTTCGCAATGGATACAGCACTTTCGTCACGCTGCAATGTAAAAAATGGTTTAATACAGCGCACTCTCTTCTTCTTTATAATGTGACAAGAATTAAGTCGTTTTGCTGCTCATATTCACACACACTTCTCACAAACTTTTATTTGTGTTTTTTTAATGGGATTCCCTCAATATATTGTTATTAGTTGTCACATCTGACAGTTTTATATTTTTTATGTTTTTTTTATTTTGTTTTTAAGCCTTTTTTTTTCTTTAATATTTGGATTTTTTCCAAGGCTGATCTTTGTTCAATGTTATTTTTATTTTTACTCCAGAATATTTTTGTGTGTGTTTTGTGTGGCAAGTTACCCCAACACCATTGATATCTTTTATTATTTAATCTCAAGGAGATTGTTTGTTGTTGGTGTCCCTTGTTCATTTCACATTGTATATTAGAAATGTACCTGAATCCTCACAAACAAACTGTCATTTTTGAAGTAAAACACATAGGAGAGTATAATTCCAAACAAAAATCCTTTATTAAGGGATCAGAACCAAACAAAGAGGAAGGCAACACTGGATCAACAGGAGAAATTAGCGAAGCCTGGGACCCCCACGGCAGACATCAATTCTTCAACATCAAAATTGGTGGCCTGAGGAGTCCATATGTAAGGGAGTGCAGTCTGGTCCGGGATTCGCAGAGATCCGGATAGCAGCAGATGACATGTGTGTCCCCAGGCTGTGGTACCACAAGAGGCTGCATTTTTTGGCCGACCAGACTGGACCCAGGGCAATCACTGTCTGGTCTTCCTTTCACACTTCCTTCCGGGCTGTGGCTGTGCAGTTGGAGATGTGGCAGGAGGAGGAGTAGGACCTGGAGGAGGAGGAGGACTGGGGGGACCTGGAGGAGGACTGGGAGGACCTGGAGGAGGACTGGGAGGACCTGGAGGAGAGGGAGGAGGAGGAGGACCATCCCAAAGCTGTGTGTGAGGTGTAATTTGGCCCCTCATACCTTTCTCCAGAGCCTCTGATATGAGGGCCTGACACATGGCTTTTTGGCCCTCCTCCATCCTCTGCATTTTATATGCTATGAATGCAGCATTGTTCTCCTGCCTGGAGTGTGGTGCTCCCAGGACCTCTGTAGCCCTCCAAAAGAATCTGATAGCCGCCTCCTCTAGGGCACTCGTCCTACTGCCACTTTCTCTTTTCAGGGGGGGTGGAGGGACCTGCAGATCAGCCAGCCGGCTCGGCCCGGCCACCTCCTGGCTGAGACTTCCCTGTGTATGAAAAAGGGACATAGTTGTAATGTTTTGCATCATCAATCACAATCCTAAATTAGTACTCCCAACTAACATATAGTTCACATCATTGATTGGACAAGCAGAAATATTTAGAGGAATGCTATACCTGGCTCAATCTGGGCTCCTCCACATGCGGCCTGGAAGGCCCAGGTTGGGCGTCAGAAGCCTCAGCCAGGGGGGAAGGAAGCGTGGAAGGAAGACTGGAGAGGGATGGCCTGGGTTCATTCTGGCCTGCCAGAAAGTGCAGCCTGTCGTAGTACAACATCCTGGGGACATAGATGCCATCTGCTGCTCCGGATCTTTGTGAATCCAGGACTTTCTTGCGCTCCCTCAGATATGTGCTCCTCAGGCCACCAATGAAAATCTTTAAATAGGTGATGTCTGCCGTGGGGATCACCTGCTTCACAATTTCACACAATTGCTCCAGTGCTGCCTTCCTCTTTGCTTGGTTCTTGAAATGGGGGTGGGTAATCTCCCACAGACAGGGCAGCTCCCTTAGCATATCAATGAATAGTGACATGAAGTCAGTATCTCTCATTAAGATATCCATGTTCACTGCAAGACACAACACAAGACAAAGCCTAATGTCAGACAAAACTCTCCTAATCTTGTTATAATATAGGCCTCAATCTAGAAGCAGTATAGGCACAAGTTTGTCTCTTACCTTCGTTCTTACGATCGGCGCGTCCAATGCTCCTTCCTCCGCTCACAGATCGTACGTAATACGCACGCGTGTTACGCTTTATACACACTGCGCATGCGTGTAACTCCGCCCGCCCCTGACGTTCTTTCTAGTGTATTCCCCGCCCCTTTTCGTTCGGCGCAGTGGGTGAAGAGCATGATGGCAGAGTTACAGCAGGTGCATTCTAATTATAGCAACGAGGAGGAGGAGGAGGAAAGGCCGGATCCAGGCACGTCCCGATCCAGAAGGAGACGTTTTAAGGCCACAAATATGTCGTTTGGGGAGATGTTGGAGATGGTACACATCATGAGGAAGTCCGACTATGACGGAAAATATGGGCCTTACCCCAACCCCAACATCCGAAAGGCAAAAATCATTGGTAAAGTGGTCAGGAGTCTAGAGCGGAATTTCGGGGTACGAAGGTCTAAAGATCAGCTCAGGAAGCGGTGGTCGGACCTGAAGTTGAGAGAGCCAGAGCAGTACCGAAAGATCCGGAGAGTGCTGCAAAAAAGTAAGTAGTTGTGCTGTGTTCCTATTCTTTCTGTCTTTATTACGTTCGTTCTGCTCCATATGCTTTTATTAATTATAACGTTTAAAAGGGCAACTTTAATGTTCATGGGCCCATTATTCGTTCGTATCAAACATTTTTATTTCGGCCTCTAGAACACCATTGTTTAGGCCATATGCATTTTCACACATTTTTTGGGGCCTACTTGGATGCCAAAGATTTGTTTGTGTAGATGGGTTTGTTACTAGAATGAAATGACAACTAGATTGTGTGTAAAGAGAGGACACTGAGCAGCTGTTTTCACATCTGGACACTGGAGCACTAGTGTGGGACCCCAGAACACCATTTTTATTAGGGGGGCACACAGGTGCTCCAGTGTATACTATAGGGGGGGCTACATCTGTGAAGCTTGTACCAAACATGTAAAGTATTGCAGCTTGACAAAGGGCAATAAAAAAATATACATCTTGGAACTCTGCTAAAATAGACAATTGTACCCCACTTCCAAGCAATGTTTCCTATTTCTAGTTCTGCCATCAAATATCTGTGTGCTAATTATACCATTTTTGTTTTACATAGGGGAGAAAAGACTCGGAGGACAGCCCTCATCCGAGGAGACCACAGACCCCCCACCTATGGAAGAAGGTGAAATACCCCCAAACGAAGAAGAAGAGCAGGAGGAAGAAGAAGATGTGGTGGAGATTGGCACCACAACAGGTGAGTGTCTGCGACCACAGGCTCAGGTAAAAGAGATGGATGGTGGCAGATTTTTGAGACCTTTTTTTTGTTCTTTATCTCTTTTTAGGTGATGTGAGGGATCCTGAACGCTTTACTTCAGAAAGTGCCCAGATACTTATCGGGGAGATCATGGGGTGTAATCTCCAATTGCAAAACATCCAGAACCAAATCAGTGATGTTATTAAAAAAAATAATAACATCATTGATGTTTTGGGGCGAATTTAAACCCCACAAAATCACCTGTTTTATCAATGTGGTCCAATCTTCCAAAAATTTTTAAAATGTTTAGAAAAGCCAAATTTGGAGGATGCACACAGTGTGCCAACATGTGCTATCTGCCATCACGGGAGATCAATGGACGCGTTTTGGGGGTGCAACACCTTCCTCAATTATAAAGTCGCATTGAGGAAAGGCTTTCTCCCCCAAAACACGTCCCTTGATCCCCCCTGATGGCAGATAGCACATGTTGCCATTCGTAAATTGGTGTGCATCTTCCAAATTTGGCTTTTCCAGGGGTGATTTCCCCCCATCTGAACGCTAGATCAAACCCAGTTCCTAAATACTGATGTCTGATCTAGCCTTCAGGTTTTACCTAATGTGAACTTTGTAAGTTCAAGTTTTTTGGCTTTCTTGTTGGTTTTACACAGGCCTGTTTTATCTGAAATGGATATTTTGATTTTTCATAATGCTACTGCAAACATTGTTATACAACAAACATGCTGGTTTGTTTTAAAAACCTTTGGTAAATGCGCATGTGATTGTGCAGGTATAAAAAAGTGCCTTACTCAAGAATGTGTGGATTATTGTCTAAACACTACAACACTTTTGGGGTGATGTAATTGTTGTTTTATGCACAAATGGGGGTTATTTCCTAAGGGCAAATCCTCTTTGCACTACAAGTGCAGGTTCAGTGCAGTTGCAAGTGCACTGGTAGTGCAAAGTGTCTTTGTATTTAGGAAGTACCAGCCAACACTGTTTTTTATAAGATTACCCAATCACGACATTTTCTGCACTCAACACATTTCTGTCAGGGTCAGCTAAAACAAACACAAGCAGTAAATGTCCACCAAGAATTTCTTTTGGTTGTTTTTTATTTGAAAAAGGTGTCACAGATTGTCTGGCATATTAATAGCCCCCCTACCCGCAAAGAACTCCAGGTATCGTAACCGGACATCACGGGCATTCAGGGAGGGCAAGCCAGGACGGCCGCTTTCAAGTGCCGTCATTGTTGATGTATTTGGGATTCCGGCCTCAGGCCCAACTGAGCCAGCATAGTTGGCTGAATGTTTTTGTAGAAAATTATGGAGAACACAGCAGGCAAGTATTATATGGTTCAGTTTATACTCCGCCATATGGATGGGTGTCATAAATAATCGGAACCGGCTGGCCAGGATTCCAAATGTGTTCTCCACCACTCTTCGGGCTCTGGCCAGCTGGTAATTAAAAACCCTCTGTTCCGGGGTGAGGGTCCTCATCGGGAATGGCCGCATCAGGTGGTCCCCCAGCGCAAATGCTTCATCAGCAACGAACACAAATGGGAGACCTTCAACATTGTCCTCTGGAGGTGGCAAGTCCAAGCTGCCATTCTGGAGACGCCTGTAGAACTCCGTCTGGGCGATGACTCCACCATCGGACATCCGGCCATTCTTCCCCACGTCCACATACAAGAAGTCGTAATTAGCCGACACCACCACCAACATCACTATACTATTAAACCCCTTGTAATTATAATAGTACGACCCCGAGTTGGGTGGTGGGATGATGTGGACCTGTTTCCCATCAATTGCCCCTCCGCAGTTAGGAAAGTCCCACCGCTGGGCAAAGTGGGAGGCCACAGTCTGCCATTCCTGTGGCGTGGAAGGAAACTGTTGAGGAAAAAACAATAAACATTACTATTTTTTCACAGAAACCTGGCAAGCAGATTAGACACAAACATTATGGGTCAACCTCCAGATAGCATTTATTAAGGGGAATTTAACAACAACAAAGTATAAGGTACACCTATCATATTCCCCCTCCCCCCCTCATGGGCCATTTCTAACATTATAGGGGGGGGGAACTCTTGGACAGGTAACCCTCTTCACTTCATTGAGAGATGAATGCCTAAATACAGGGTATTACTTGGAACAGCCCCTCCTTAGTTACACTATTGGCAGCCCACTGGACAGGTAAGAAGTGTCATAATACAAAGATATAAATACACACTGTACACATTTGAGCACATTTGGACATTCTGCTATTACCTATCAAGATCATAATAGGATACAAGAACTTTAAACAGTACCATTGGAAAGTATACAGGCAGGCCCTTGCACTACATGCTTTGGGGAATTCATCCATAAATCTGAGCACTAAAGAGATGGGTATAGTGTGTATGGGTTTGGCAAAGTCAGCAGATAGATGATTGAAGATAGAGAATTGGGATCAGCTGACTTAGCAGTTGGGGGAGGGAGGGTTACAAAAAATTTGGGGACACCACAAAAAAAGCCTCTGCCACTCTGCCTGAATTTAAATCAAAAATAACATTTCAAAACATTTTAGGGGGTGTTTGGGGTAAAGCACTACTATGGAGCTGATAAAATACATTGTTAAGTGACTACATGAGGTGAATATAGGGCAGGAGACACCATGCTGGGGAGGTTATTGAAGGGCAAAGATGTATGAAGGACCTAAAATAATAATTACATAAAAATCCAGCATGCATGAGGACAAAGGGGACATTCACAGCATATTACAAGCATGGTAATTAGGGAATGAGGGAAGAAATACAATATATTATCAAACATTCAATACAATAAAATGTGATATAAAAGGATAAAAATCTTACCTTCATATACTCCTTCTGCAGGACCTGTATGATGGCAGAACAGGTCTCTGGGATAATGATACCCAGAGCCTGGGGGGAGATGCCTGTCGAGAACTTCAAGTCCTGCAGGCTTCTCCCTGTGGCCAAATACCGCAAGGTAGCGACCAACCTCTGCTCCGGAGTGATGGCTTGCCTCATGCAGGTATCCTGCCTGCTAATATAGGGGGTCAGCGAAGCCAACAAACGGTGAAATACGGGGTCCGTCATCCGGAGAAAGTTCCTGAAATCATCAGGATTATTCTCACGGATTTCACGGAGCAAAGGCATATGACAGAACTGGTCACGCTGAAGCAACCAATTCTTGGTCCATGAACTCCTCCCCACCCTGTTCATGGACTGGACTTGTGTCAAGGTCAGGACCCCAACACCAAGCCCCCGCACAGCACGAACTCTACGAGGAGTACGCATACGAAACATGGCTAGAAAACGGTCGGCTGCTCAGAACGAAGTAACAGAACGCACTGAAGAACAGCAAGGCCTGTGAAGAGCGACCTGAAAAACAGCAACGAGCGGACAAGATCGCACAGAAAACTCCAATACGAACTGACTGCACGCACTGAAGAGCAGATACAAACCCACAAGCACAAACTGAACAGCAGAAAACGATCTGAAAGCCACGAGTCTGAAAAAGCGCAAATCGTCTCTCACCAAACTTTTACTAACACGAGATTAGCAAAAGGAGCCCAAAGGGTGCCGCGCTTGGTTCTGAACTGGCCTTTTCTAGTCTCGTCGTACGTGCTTGACGTCACCGCGTTCTTGGCGATCGGAAATTCCGACAACTTTGTGCGACCGTGTGCAGGCAAAACAAGTTTGAGCCAACATCCGTCTGAAAAAATCTGAGGATTTTGTTGTCGGAATGTCCGAACAAAGTCCGACCGTGTGTATGGGGCATTACTGTGATAGGTAGACTTAGTGGCCAGTAGCAAAGCATAGCAGGTAAGTGATTTAGGCACAGATGTTTGACCAGGAAACTTGGTTAAAATTTTAACTGCAGGATACACTAAAATTTAAGGAACTTGGGATGATCTGTGTGAAACCTGACTGGATGTGCGTTTTTTCTGTATTTTAGAACAAGTAATGCGAAATGACTTTAGGCAATTTCCATGTACCGTTATGCCAACCTTCTCTCACTGGTGATTATGAATTAATTTTAAATGCTTTATTGTATCCTGTGTTTTGTTCCAAATAATTAAATATGAGTTTAATCTGTAAAGAAAGCTTGAGCAATAAACTAGAATATTTAGCTAGTTTATGCTATTATGTTGCTAATCTTTGTGGTTTGCACATTTTTTGTGTTGTTATAATGCAGTACATTTATGAGTAAGAAAGCCTCTGCTTTTCTTTTCCTCTCTCTTACTATTTCCTTTTGGTCTTTGTGTTGTTCCTTTTCTCCCTTCATGAACAAAACACAGCATAATCTGGAATTATTAACAATGCAAATTGAAATTGAAAACAACCAAGCATGCAAGCTGTAATTTAAAATTTTGCTATCCTAAAAATACAGGGCTTTCTAAGAAATACAGAATCAAATATGATATGCAAATAAGAATTCTCTTAGAGTATATATGTACTTTCTTAAATGAAACATTGCTTGTTTTAAAATGGAGCTGTCATCAAAAAATTAAATTTAAACAAATTGAGCCAGTCATGTGGCTTTCTGGTGATCCTGTAGTGGAGAATATTCCATCAAGCTAATATATATATTTTTGTGAGATTTTATGAGATGTGGATGTACATGCACAGACACCAGTTTGGTGGCTGACCTAGTAACAGATGATCTGTATTTCTACAGCAAAGGAATTTTTTAAAGGACAATGCAACCTTTTAAGAGATGGTCTGATCCCTTTGTGTCAGTTATTGTTTTAGCTAATTCTTTTCATAAGCCAAAGGCAACTGTGGTTATACAACACTCAAACCATATTATAATAGGACTGAGAAATGACAGACTTCCCCTTTCTCAGATCTGAATGAATGATCAGTCATTGAATGATAGCACCTGTGGATTTTGGCTGTATGCCAAACTGGTAATTGTTTTCTGTGATAAAAACTGTAGTCTGCTATGAGGGTTGTAAATCCTGCAGTTGGCTTTAAATAAAATGATTAATGCAGAAAGAGTTTTAAGCATGCCAAAGGAAAACCTGTTTATGCAGTTCACAGCATAGGTGATATCCAGACAACATTGCTTGTTAACAATAAGATTAAAACAGTTTTTCTGGTCAACCAATACGATTCCTCAAGATCTTAGTGGATGAGGCAAAAGTGGTACCTCAAATGAAGACCTGAGCTGGCAATTTTTTGATATTTTTTTCAGGCAGGGGGTTAAATTATTTCTCCATCCACACAATCTACAGTGCCTTGAAAAAGTATTCATACTCCTATAAATTTTCCACATTTTGTCATGTTACAACCAAAAACGTAAATTTATTTTATTGGGATTTTATGTGATAGACCAACACAAAGTGGCACATAATTGTGAAGTGGAAAGAAAATTATAAATGGTTTTCAATTTTTTTTACAAATAAATATCTTAAAAGTGTGGCATAGATTTGTATTCAGCCCCCCTGAATCAATACTTTTTAGAACCACCTTTCACTGCAATAACAGCTGCACATCTTTTTTGGGGATGTCGCTACCAGTTTTGCACATCCAGAGAGTGAAATTTTTGTCTATTCTCCACTGCAAAATAGTTCAAGCTATGTCAGATTGGATGGAGAGTGTCTGTGAACAGCAATTTTCAAGTCTTGCCACAGATTCTCAATTGGATTCAGATCTGGACTTTGACTGGGCCATTCTAACACATGAATATGCTTTGATCTAAACCATTCCATTGTAGCTCTGGCTGTATGTTTAGGGTAGTTGTCCTGCTGGAAGGTGAACTTCCGCCCCAGTCTCAAGTCTTTTGCAGACTCCAACAGGTTTTGTTCTAAAATTGCCCTGTATTTGACTCCATCCATCTTCCCATCAACTCTGACCAGCTTCCCTGTCCCTGCTGAAGAAAAGCATCCCACAGCATGATGCTGCTATCACCATGTTTCACAGTGGGGATGGTGAGTTCAGGGTGATCAGCCACACATAGCATTTGCCTTTTAGGCCAAAAAGTTAAATTCTGGTCTCATCTGACCAGAGCACCTTCTACCACATGTTTGCTGTGTCCCCCACATGGCTTCTTGCAAACTGAAAATGGGACTTCTTATGGCTTTCTTTCAACAATGGCTTTCTTCTTGCCACTCTTCCATAAAGGCCAGATTTGTGGAGTGCTCAACTAATAGTATAGGGACAGATTCCCCCACCTAAGCTGAAGATCTTTGCAGCTCCTCCAGAGTTACAATGGGCTTCTTGGCTGCTTCTCCGATTTATGCTCTCCTTGCCTGGCCTGTCATTTTAGGTGGACAGCCATTTCTTGGTAGGTTTGCAGTTGTGCCATACGCCTTCCATTTTTGGATGATAGATTGAACAGTGCTCCGTGAGATGTTCAAAGCTTGGGATATTTTTTTATAATCTAATTTATCTAATCTGCTTTAAACTTCTCCACAACTGTATCCCTGACCTGTCTGGTGTTTTCCTTGGCCTTCATGGTGCTGTTTGTTCACTAAGGTTCTCTAACAAAACAGACCAGTTTTGTTCTGCTTCACAGAATAGCTGTAGTTATACTAAGATTAAATTATAGACAGGTTGATTCTATTTACTCATTAGGTGACTTCTGAAGGCAATTGGTTCCACTAGGTTTTAGTTAGGGGTATCAGAGTAAAGGGGGCTGAATACAAATGCACACCACACTTTTCAATCAGATCAATCCCGGTTTTCACTGTACAGGGCGGATGTCAGACAGCGTGTATGGCGTTGTGTGGGTGAGCGGTTTGCTGATGTCAACGTTGTGGATTGAGTGGCCCATGGTGGCGGTGGGGTTATGGTATGGGCAGGCGTATGCTGTGGACAACGAACGCAGGTGCATTTTATTGATGGAATTTTGAATGAGATACCGTGATGAGATCCTGAGGCCCATTGTTGTGCCATTCATCCACGACCATCATCTCATGTTGCAGCATGATAATGCACGGCCCCGTGTTACAAGGATCTGTACACAATTCCTGGAAGCTGAAAACATCTCAGTTCTTGCATGACCAGCATACTCATTGGACATGTCACTATTAAGCATGTTTGGGATTGGCGTATACGACAGAGTGTTCCAGTTCCTGCCAATATCCAGCAACTTCATAACTTCATACAGCCATTGAAGAGGAATGGACCAACATTCCACAGGCCACAATCAACAACCTTATCAACTCTAAGTGAAGGAGATGTGCTCCACTGCGTGAGGCAAATGGTGGTCACACCAGATACTGACTGGTTTTCGGACCCCCCGGACCCCCCCTTTACAGTAAAACTGCACATTTTAGAGTGGCCTTTTATTGTAGCCAGCCTAAGGCACACCTGTGCAATAATCATGCTGTCTAATCAGCATCTTGAGATGCCACACCTGTGAGGTGGATGGATTATCTCGGCAAGGGAGAAGTGCTCACTAACACAGATTTAGACAGATTTGTGAAAAATATTTGAGTACATTTGAGTACCTTTTGTGTACATAGGAAAAGTCATAGATCTTTAAGTTCAGCTCATGATAAATAGGGGCAAACACAAAAGTGTTGCGTTTATAATGCGTTTATAATTTTGCTCAGTGTGTATGTATGTGTATATATATATATATATATATATATATATATATATATATATATATATATATAAAATCACAACATGTTTGCAGATCATTTTTAAGGTAAACATGTAAAAAAGTATTCACAATTAGTATTTTCGTACTTTTGCATCATTCACAAAACTACAGCGAAAATTGAGTACTGTCCGTGATACTTTTTTTATTTGTGCAAATTGAGGAAAAGGACCTCCAAGGTAGTATTCTCAGGAATATTACCGGTACATCGAGCCACACCAGAAAGGAAGAGGGAGATTAGGGAAGTAAACAAGTGGCTGAAGAGCTGGTGTAGTAAGGAGGGGTTTGGGTTTCTGGAGGACTGGGCCGACTTCTCAGTCGGTAACCGGTACTATAGAAGGGACGGACTGCACCTAAATGAGGAGATTGCAGATCTGCTGGGAATGAAGATGGCCAAAAAGTTAGAGGGGTTTTTAAACTAGGCGATGGGGGGGAGGGTCCAGAGGCAGAGATAGCCAGCGCGGAAGATATTCCAGAGGGTAGTATTGGGGGCATTAGTGGCAGGTTAACCAAAGCACAAAAACACAAGGTGAGTATAGTAGCAAGTCCTAGTTGCAATCTCGAAACACCCAATACGAGGACAGTATGCGACCGGTCTAAACTATGTGGCATGTTCACCAATGCCAGGAGCATGGCAGACAAGATGGGTGAACTAGAGATACTGTTGTACGAGGAGGATTTGGATTTTGTGGGAATTTCAGAGACCTGGTTGAACAGCTCTCATGATTGGCTGGCAAACATTCAAGGGTATACCCTTTACCACAAGGATAGGGAGGGTAAAAAAGGGGGAGGGGTATGCCTATATATCAAGAATAATGTACAAGTGAATGTGAGAGATGACATCACTAAGGGAGCTAGGGAGGAGGTGGAATCCTTATGGGTAGAGCTCCAAAGCAATGAAGCTAAGGGGAAAATAATACTGGGAGTATGCTATAGGCCCCCTAACCTGAGGGAGGAAGTGGAGACGGATCTCCTATCACAAATTGGATTAGCAGCAAGGATGGGAAGTGTTATCATAATGGGGGATTTTAATTATCCAGACATAGACTGGGTGGAGGGAACCGCGCATTCATTTAAGGCTCACCAATTCCTTAATGTCTCGCAGGACAATTTTATGGGTCAGATGGTAGACGCACCAACTAGAAATAAAACATTACTGGATCTACTGATTACCAACAATACAGACCTGATCACGGATGTGGAAATACGGGGCAATTTAGGTAACAGCGATCACAGGTCAATTAGTTTCAGTATAAATCACACAAATAGGAAACATAAAGGGAATACAAAGACACTGAATTTCAAAAGAGCCAACTTCCCTAAACTACAAACCTTGCTAAAAGGCATAAACTGGGATAAAATATTAGGAACAAAGAATACGGAGGAGAGATGGGTTTGCTTTAAGAGCATATTAAATAAGGGCATTAGCCAATGTATCCCATTGGGTAATAAATTTAAAAGAGCGAACAAAAGTCCTGGATGGCTTAACTCCAATGTAAAAATGCATATAAAAGCAAAGCAGAAGGCCTTCAAAAAATACAAGGTTGAGGGATCATCCTCAGCATTCAGACTTTATAAAGAATGCAACAGGAAATGTAAGGGTGCAATTAGGACGGCTAAGATAGAACATGAAAGACACATAGCGGAGGAGAGCAAAAAAAATCCCAAGAAACTCTTTAAGTATGTAAACAGTAAAAAAGGGAGGACAGACCATATTGGCCCCATAAAGAATGAGGAAGGACATCTGGTTACAAAGGATGGGGAGATGACAAAGGTATTGAATTTATTCTTCTCCTCAGTCTTCACGAGTGAATCAGGGGGCTTCAGTAACCAAAACTGCAGTGTTCATCCTCATGACACAACACAGGAAGCACCTCCATGGTTAACAGAGGACGGAATTAAAATTAGACTTGAGAAACTTAACATTAATAAATCACCGGGACCAGATGGCTTGCATCCAAGGGTACATAGGGAACTCAGACAAGTGATTGCCAGACCGTTGTTCCTAATTTTTACAGATAGTCTACTGACTGGAATGGTACCAGCTGATTGGAGAAAAGCCAATGTAGCACCAATATTTAAAAAGGGCCCAAAATACATCCCTGGGAATTACAGACCAGTTAGCCTAACATCAATAGTATGTAAACTCTTGGAGGGGATGATAAGGGACTATATACAAGATTTTAGTAATAAGAACGGTATCATTAGCAGTAATCAGCATGGATTCATGAAGAATCGTTCTTGCCAAACCAATCTATTAACCTTCTATGAGGAGGTGAGTTGCCATCTAGATAAAGGAAGGCCCGTAGACGTGGTGTATCTGGATTTTGCAAAAGCATTTGACACAGTTCCCCATAAACGTTTACTGTACAAGATAAGGTCCATTGGCATGGACCATAGGGTGAGTACATGGATTGAAAACTGGCTACAAGGGCGAGTTCAGAGGGTGGTGATAAATGGGGAGTACTCGGAATGGTCAGGGGTGGGTAGTGGGGTTCCCCAGGGTTCTGTGCTGGGACCAATCCTATTTAATTTGTTCATAAACGATCTAGAGGATGCGATAAACAGTTCAATCTCTGTATTTGCAGACGATACTAAGCTAAGCAGGGCAATAACTTCTCCGCAGGACGTGGAAACCTTGCAAAAAGACCTGAAGAAATGAATGGGGTGGGCGACTACATGGCAAATGAGGTTCAATGTAGAAAAATGTAAAATAATGCATTTGGGTGGCAAAAATATGAATGCAATCTATACACTGGGGGGAGAACCTCTGGGGGAATCTAGGATGAAAAAGGACCTGGGGGTCCTAGTAGATGATCGGCTCAGCAATGGCATGCAATGCCAAGCTGCTGCTAACAAAGCAAACAGAATATTGGCATGCATTAAAAGGGGGATCAACTCCAGAGATAAAACGATAATTCTCCCGCTCTACAAGACTCTGGTCCGGCCGCACCTAGAGTATGCGGTCCAGTTCTGGGCACCAGTCCTCAGGAAGGATGTACTGGAAATGGAGCGAGTACAAAGAAGGGCAACAAAGCTAATAAAGGGTCTGGAGGATCTTAGTTATGAGGAAAGGTTGCAAGCACTGAACTTATTCTCTCTGGAGAAGAGACGCTTGAGAGGGGATATGATTTCAATTTACAAATACCGGACTGGTGACCCCACAATAGGGTTAAAACTTTTTCGCAGAAGAGAGTTTAACAAGACTCGTGGCCACTCATTCAAATTAGAAGAAAAGAGGTTTAACCTTAAACTACGTAGAGGGTTCTTTACTGTAAGAGCGGCAAGGATGTGGAATTCCCTTGCACAGGAGGTGGTCTCAGCGGGGAGCATTGATAGCTTCAAGAAACTATTAGATAAGCACCTGAATGACCGCAACATACAGGGATATACAATGTAATACTGACACATAATCACACACATAGGTTGGACTTGATGGACTTGTGTCTTTTTTCAACCTCACCTACTATGTAACTATGTAACTATGTAACTCTCAGCCAGATAAAATAACAGTAGGCTAAATCTCTTTTTGCAGGTGCCCACCAGGAATTAGAAAATAAAAGTAAGACCCTGGTAGCCATGAGAATCACATATAGTTATTTTTTTCCCTTTTGTGCATTGTACCCAGAATATTCAAAACTTCCTCTTCCTAAGGTGGCCTTAATTTACTTGAAATCCATAAGGGCTTACTTTGAATATTGCACAGTGGCGTTTGTCATGTTCGGTGGCAGCACATCTTAGCAGTCATACCCTAGAGCAGGGCTTAGCAACCCTTCAAACGGGAACTGCCCATTGATTGTGGGCAGGTAACAGGTAGAACGCATTCTTTCATTGCTGACCCCGGAATGTGGAAAGGGGCTGCGGGTTCAGAATTTACTGGAACTGACCCCCTCTATTTTCCTCCTTCAAGCAGCCGACATTCTTTTCTGAATGAACACGGCGAGGAATCACTACCGATCACTCCCTGCCTTCATTTATAATTGAATGAACAGGAGGTTCTGTACAGAGCTAGTGTGTTGTCAATCTCCTTTCTCAGGCTCAAAACAGATATATCAGGGGTACCCCTGAAATTTCACCAAAGCACCCCAAAATGGCTGCTAAAAAAATGTAAAAAAAATAAAATAAAATAAAATTGTAAAACATAAAAAATACAATTATAAAACATAATTAAGAAATTAAAAAAAAACTACTGTCACCAACCTCTGCCCTATTGACAAAGTCCACTGCTCTGCTGACACTGTCCACTGCTCTACTGGCTAACACGGTCCAGTGCCCTACTGAAACTGTCCGCACACCATCCGAAGCCCTACTGACACTGTCCGCTGCTCTACTATTTAGTTAACCCTGTCAAAGGTTGCCTTCCCCTGCCCTAGAACACCTCAGGAGCCATGGAGCCTGGAATTATCTATTAAAACTGCAGCATGGAGTTTGGTGCTTAACCTAACCCCTTCCATTTCTAGTCCCTTACCCTTACTCATGGTGACTCCAGTGGACAGACTTTAAATATAGAGGTGAATAGAAAAATAGATAATAGATGGCTAGCTATATAGTTGTACCATAGCTCCCAAGTTCCTAGGACATGAAAGAACACAAATAAGCAGTGTATACAGCATACTGCACCAAAAAAAATGATGTGATATTTTGGGAGCGGACATGGCTAAATTGGCATGTGTGTGTCTATGGTAATTTGGTGAAATAACTTTTTTTTAATCAAAAACATTTTGGTAACAAAATATATTGATTTTTACCAGTGCCATGTTCAAGACAATGCTTACATGATCCAAAAAAATGTATGAAGATGTCAGCATGCTAGAGGAGACTACAAAAGGCTGCCAGATTTTGCAGAAGGCAAAAGCTAAGGATCATTTCCCACTTAAGAATTCATGACCCAATAAATTGCTCTCCAAAACTCCTTACATAGCAATGCCTTAAATATCTTCCAATAATTTAATCATGCAAAAAAGGTTTTAATGTAAACTTCCTTTATGAATTTGTTGATGTAGAAGCTAACCTGCTTTACCAATGTTCTCCCCGCACACACCTTGACTTGTAACTAAGACTGAAAGAACACTTTAATCTTGAAAAACACTAAAAGCAGGCTGTATTGCTTCACATATCTCATAGAATACTTTCATTTTAAATCCACACATAGATACTTAGTACATTAGGGAGGCTGGGCTGTAGTTTAGGCTTTATTTCCAACTTTGTGTGTATGCAGGAAAGTGCTTTTAATGTTTTTAAACAAACAAAAATCCCCATGTCACAATGCCATATAGCAAAATTTCATATGTGGTCAGGCACGATTTTTGGAATTCAGGACAATTAAATAGCATGAAGTATGTTTCTGGACTTATGCATGGATGACTCCTAAAACGTCACTTTCATCTAAGTCATAAAATATAAAAGCAATTTAATTTAACAACCACCACAAGCAACAGGATAACATTGATAACTGAACAGCTTATCCATGAAAAGGCTAATTAATACTTTTTACTAAAGGTTTTATTTTGCTTCAAACCAAAATCAAATTTGTCAGAAAGGTGGCATTGTGCTTTAGAAAAAAAGCATTTTCTGGCACTAGGGGTCAGGTATGTTCCTTATCTGTGAGAACAGGATTCAAATTAAAAAGTAAAATTGCTCCAGTCTCTATTCAGTTACATCTCGCCGAGGGATATTTAAAATGCTTAATTTTCTATCTTTTTCTACAGAAATTATAGGATTTGATTGGCTGTCATACTAATACATAAAAAATCAATAAGGACCTATAGTCGCTATTCTAGCTAAAAAAGAAAAGCTAAAATCCTCCAACCAAGCATCCTAAAACCCTGTTGTGCTACATATATGTTTTAGAACTCTCTTAGCTGTTAAAAGCTTTGCAATTCTGTGCAAGCAATGATGTCAAATATCACAGGCAGATCCTGTATGTCCTAAAACCTCTCTGTAAAAAACTTCACTTTAGTTGAGTAATGCATCCTGTCAAGTCCGTGACTGGTGAACAAGGGAGCAGACATACATTGATGAGGTCATCCCTTTGCTTTTTTTTGGGAATAGAGTGGAGCAATGTGTACATACAAATGGAGCAAAACATAATATATTATAGCTCTAAATGTCTAATGCCACGTACACACGATCGGAATTTTGGCCCGCAAAAGACAGATGAAAATTTTTCGTCAGAAAATGCGACCTTGTGTATGCTCCATCGGACTTTTGCTGGCCGAATTCCAGCCAGAAAAAGATTGAGAGCATGTTCTCAATTTTTCGGTCGGGAAAAGTTCCTATCCGAAAATGCGATAGTCTGTGGCAATTCTGGCACGCAAAATTCCTACGCATGCTCGGAAACAATACAACGCATGCTCGAAAGCATTGAACTTCATTTTCTCAGCTCGTTGTAGTGTTGTATGTCACTGCATTCTTGATGGTCGTAAATTCATCGAACTTTTGCGTGACCGTGTGTATGCAAAGCAAACTTGAGCAGAATCCCGTCGGAAAAGCCGTCATATCTTTTTCCGACGAGAAGTCCGGGCGGCATTAGAGTACTGCCCCTCCATCTCTTAGTCTAAAGCTAGGTTGTCAAATGCTCATAAATCTATAAACGGTCTGTGAAAAATAAATGGCCTGTTCAAAATCAAGTAGGTTTGCATGCTGTATCCGCAAATAAATATATAAATAAATAAAAAATAAAAATAAAGCTCCATTCATTGAGATTCGTACAGAGTATGTACAAGTCCAGCCCCATTCTTGCACCCCACTTTACTCCTGATCCCCCATGTACCCTTTTTTCACACATAATTTATGAGCAAATTGTCATTGGATTTGTATATGAACAAGCAATTGATTTGTGTATGAATTAACCATTTATATGGAAATTTCATTGCGAGAGACTTCAAGGACAGATCACTAGTTGAGTAGTAATGAAAAATAGTAGTATGCAAATTATCATCAGAACATTCTTATAACTGTCTTTCTTTTCATTGAGTCAACTGATAGTTCGATAGCTCTTAAAACTTCCCACTAGATCTGCTTTTTAATTGTACTTGTAATTCCAGCAATATTAAACAGGTCTCCATACAATGTGTTCACCTTTTCATACAATTTTTTCCAAACAAAAAACACATTCACAGTTACAATTTCCATTGTTCAAAAAAAAAATTATCCTGCTCCTTCAAATTTTTTTTACAGTCTAAAATGAACGTGGATTTGACACACAACAGTTTCAATTTACCATTAATTAATTAATCCTGTCAAATACACTATCCAAACTATACCTAGACACCCAGTCTGGGCCAGACCTGACAGGCTTAGCTGTGGAACTGGCTCCTTAAGAGTCATCCTCAATTCATCCCTCTGGCCCACAGACCCAGAGGTATACTCATATCTAGATTCTCCTACCAGAAATCTTACTAACCCCTATGAAAATCAGCTACCATCGAAGAACTCCCCCTCCCTGCATTGTTCACCTTATCACTTTTAACCCAGATCTCTCTCTGCCAGAGATGAAATCACAATCATCTTCTAATATTTAGGCTCCACACGTCGGTACATCTCTGTTTTTGAAATTCTGCTATTATGACTTTTGTAACTTTTACGTAAGTTTCTTTTGTACACGTCCTTGGAAGTGAAACTCATGCCCTCCCTGACTGTGTTAGCCAGTACTACAGGGCATTTTGGCAGCTGTAGACTCTGGTCTGCAGTCACTGCTCAGTTGCTGGAATAGGATCTCCCCTTCCCTTCTTTTCTCCTGTCCTGCAGTGCCACTGCTGCCTGCTGTCACCTGTCAGTGCCTACTGCTGCTTTTGGTTAAAGCAACTAATTCAGTTTAGTTTTGTTTCTTCCTAAAAATCCTTTGGTTCATCACAAATGCCAATAGACAAACACTATTTAAAGCTGGACTCATTAAGTTTTTTCAAACGTTTAAAGATGGCAATTAGGCTAAAGACACAAAAGAGGTGGAAATCATGCAACCAGATTAGCCAACTCAATACTAGCACTTTCACTCCCTTCCTGCACAGGCCAATGTTTAGCTTTCATCGCTATCACACTCTGAATGACAATTGCGCGGTCATGGAACACTGTACACATATTACATTTTTATCATTTTTTTTTTTTAGACAAATAGAGATTTCTTGTGGTAGTTTTTAATCACCACTGAGTTTTTTTTTTTTTTGTGCTATTAATGAAAAAATACTAAACGTTTAGAAAAAAAAGCATGTTTTTCTTTGTTTCTGTTATACAATTTTGCAAATCAGTAGTTTTTCTTCAGGCTGCATTCACATCTGAGCGTTTCAAAGTCACGTGTTTTTGCTGCAATTTTTCCCAAATTTTTTGCTTCATTTTTGCCGTAATTTTGTACAGGTCACAATGTAAAAAGCAGAAAAAATCCTGTAAAATGCCCCAAAGAAGCTCATGTTCTTTTTTTAGCTTTAGCCTAGGCTTACACTACTGTGATGCAATGTACTGTGAATTTGATCTGTTTAGAGGTGCAAATTTTGAGGTGGACAGGTGCAAATTTACCATAAATTTACCACAGTTGTACCGCAAATTTAAGGAGCCAGACAGTGAACAATTCGCAGAGATGTGAACTGTGTGCTGTGAGTTTACTGCAAGTTCAATTGAAGCCTAGGAAGATAAAATTCCCACTGCACCATAGGAATTTGCATCGCACCCACAGTCAACACGCACAGGACCCTTTTTTCTCTCGCACCAAATTTGCAACGCATATCTGTGAACCAAAACCATGGAATACTGTGCTTTTTACATGACCTGCAAATCTGTGTGTTTCTAAATGCATCAAACCCGCTGTAAATTTGCATCAGTGTGAACCCAGGCTCAGGTGTTTTTCAGGCGTTTTGCTTCAGGTGACAAAACGCTCAGATGTGAACAGGTGCCATTGAAATGAATGGGATTTTACTTGGGCGTTTTTCGTGCATTTTTTTGGGCGTTTTACGAGCACTTTTTGAGCTGAAAACGCTCAGGTGTGAATGCAACCTCAAAAATTTTGACCAAAATGTATACTGCTGCATTTCTTTGGTAAAAGTAACCCAAATCAGTGCATATTATTTGGTCTGTGTGAAAGTTATAGAGTCTACAAGCTATGGTGCCAATTATTGAAAATTGATCACGCCTGATGTACTGATGGCTTCATCTCATTTCTTGAGACCTTAAAATGCCAAGACAGTACAAATATCCCCCAAATGACCCCCTTCTGAAAAGTAGACTAGCCAAGATATTTAGTAAGGGGCATGGTAGGATTTTTGAATTAAGAAATGTAATTTTTTTTTCACAAAAATGTCATATTAACAAGTTATTTCCCACACACAGCATAGGCATACTTGCAACGACACCCCAAAATATATTCTGCTACTCCTCTTGAGTATGACGATACCCCATGTGTGAGAATTTTTCACAGCCTAGCCACACAGAAATGCGCAACATCCAAGGAGTACATTCAGGTATTTTCCACTTTAAGACCAGGTTTTAACACTTTTTGTTTACAAATAAAAAATCTGTATTTTTGCTAGAAAATTACTTAGAACCCCCAAACATTATCCATTATTATTTAGCAGAGACCCTAAAGAATAAAATAGTGCGTTTTGCAAATTTTTATGTCACACTATATTTCTGTTTTTTTTTTTTTTTCTTTTGCAATTTTATATACTAACGCATTAATACAATTTAATGAATTTCAATGCACACAAGACAATATCATACCCAATTTTATGATAAAATATAAAATATGTTGTTGCACTAGGTAAATATATACAAAATATGTCATGCTTTAAAATTGTGCATGCTTGTGAAATGGCGTCAAACTTCAGTATTTAAAAATCCCCATTGGCGATGCTTTATAAGCCTTCATTGGTTACCAGTTTAGAGTTGTGCCACTCTAAGAGTAATAACTTAAAAAGTTAAAAACTGCATTATTGTGCTTAAGAGTTCACATCACATTTGAGTAGTTACATATCAGGCAAAAGAAAGTTCTTTGTGCTGTCCTGGGTTGTCCTACGGTCTCCGGCTGGGCTGTGGTGAAGGGTCAGTCCTCGGTAGCTTTGGTGGTGTCTGTGGCTCCGAGGCTGGGAATTCACACAGCGGGCACGTCTGACGTTTCCTGCCAATGTACCTGCTGCCCACTGTGTGAATTCCCAGCCTCGGAGCCACGGACATCACCGGAGTGACCGAGGACTGACCCTTCACTGCAGCCCAGCCGGAAAACTGGAGGACAACCCAGGACAGCACAAAGAACTTTCTTTTGCCTTATATATAACTACTCAAATGTGAGTTTAACTTTTAAGCACAATAAAGACGTTTTTAACTAAGTTATTACTCTTATATCGGCGCTGCTCTGTTTTTCTCTTTCTCCCACGCTACAGAGCCCCTTCTGCTCTCCTGAGCTGGCTGCTGCTCGCAACACATACCAGAATCTTTTTACACAGGTCTGGACTTAGAGGAAATTGGACTGAATTTCCACTGCCCAAAAACATTTCATTAACAGCTCTTGCCAGCGCTCCATCTCCCCCTCTTTTACCAAGTTTAGAGTTACAGATGAGGTCTGCTAGAATTTTTGCTCTCACTCTGATATTCACAGTGAAACCTCACATGTTTGGTGTGATCATCAATTATATATGCATACAGGTCCAACGTGTGCGATCACATTTGCACACGAGCACGGTGAGATGGGGGCACTTTAATTTTTCACTTGTACACTGTGACAGATGTTGATCGTCCACTGGCAGATACTATTGCAGATGTTTTTGTGTACTGGTACAGATGTTTATTGGACACAAATACACTGTGCCAGATGTTTTGTGCTCTAGTACAGATGTTCATGGGACACTTTGAAAGATGTTCATGGGACACTTTGAAAGATGTTCATTGAGCAGGGGCAGGGACAGTGATGCTTGGTGTACTGTGGGGATGGCTGCAGTATGTGTGATCTCTGTGAACACTAAAATCATCAGTTACACAGAGAGCTGTCACAAGCTGCAGCAACCCCGGGGTCAAAAATACCAAATCTCTCCGTTACTTTTAAAAGCAAAAAATCAAAACAACATTTTTCTTTGATCTCTTGGTGGGGGGGGGGACACCCCCTCCACTTCTGAAAGCGTTCCAGTGGCTCATGAGCCCCTCAGAGTGCTTTCATGGGAAAACCAGCCGCCAGATGTAAAAAATAATACAGAGTTTTGACTGATAGCTTCAGCCATAACCCCGGTAAACCACTTCCAATATACATATTGCCTTCTTGAGGTGGGTAATGTGTAACTGAAATTTTTTCGCTCAACTAATGAAAAATGAGAAGTCACTGTAGTTTTAGGACTCATTCACACTTATGTGTGCACTTGATTAATGTTGTTGTGCGTTGTCCATGAATTTTCAGTGGGCTTTCAATGCAGGTCCATAAGCTAAAAACATGCACCTGCAGTAATTTTTCCAAATAACCACAACCTAACTTTGTGGTACACTAATGCCCTGTACACACGGTCGGACATTGATCGGACATTCCGACAACAAAATCCATGGATTTTTTCTGACGGATGTTGGCTTAAACTTGTCTTGCATACACGCGGTCACACAAAGTTGTCGGAAAATCCGATCGTTCTGAACGCGGTGACGTAAAACACGTACGTCGGAACTATAAACGGGGCAGTAGCCAATAGCTTTCGTCACTTAACTTATTCTGAGCATGCATGGCACTTTGTGCATCGGATTTGTATACACACGTTCAGAATTTCCGACAACGGATTTTGTTGTCGGAAAATTTTATAGCAAGCTCTCAAACTTTGTGTGTTGGAAATTCCGATGGAAAATGTGTGATGGAACCCACACACAGTTGGAATTTCCGACAACAAGGTCCTATCACACATTTTCCGTCGGAAAATCCGACCGTGTGTACAGGGCATAACAGGTAGGTAGGTGTGAGTTTATTTACTAGTTTATTTACTAGTTTATTTATGTATGTATGATAGGGTGCCATTGAAAATGAATAGTATCACACTTCGGTACACATTGCATTTTTGTACTATGCAGTAACCTGTGTCAAAAACAGGTTGTGAATCAGTTTTGTTAACCAGTTTTGGGTGTATGTCTCTGAGATGCAACATGGAGAAATCAAAGGCAGGAATGTATTTTGGGTAAAATCTACTTTATTGGTAGCCCCAACAATTTAGTCAGCCATATTGCTGCATAGTAAAATTAGAAAATGCACACTTCACATTAAGAGTATGATTTCCAATATAATTGCACAATTTCACTATATGTTTTTTGCATTGCTGAACCATCACATCTACAGAATGTGCAAGAATATGCTTAATGCTATAGTTATCACAATTACATTTAAATAAAATAATGTTTGGCTTCTGTTAAAAGTAAAAGTGAACAATTTGAAAAAACATGGTTGTCAAATCATTAGGATTTAAGCATTTCAATCAAATAATTAGGATAAAAATAAAGATGTTTGAATATAGCCAAGATATTACAATATTGTTTAGATAAAAATGCTAATTAGACCCTTGAAATGTGCTCAGCGAAATATGCTACACAATTTATTATGATATAAATAAAAAAATAATTAGCATTAAATATTGCACAACACCTATTCCCAAGGAATGTAAATGCCTCTTATCAAAGGTTCATTATCATGCCTCCAAAAGGCTTACAGTTTTTTACTGCAACAGAAATGACAAGGAACACATACGGGTTATAATGATAAAGGCAAAATAGTTGTCAAATTACAGAACTAGAATTGACACTTGGAGAGAGGCTATTTTAGAATATTTTAAATTAAAGGAAATAAAACTGGCACAACAAGAAGTCAATAGCTAGGGGACACAGACAGCTACTTTAATGGTCTCTGGTATGATTAGCAACCAGTAAAGGCATTACTGTATTATCTGTGTTCTATTACTATTTGTCATGAACTAAAGAGCTTAGTTCAAATGCATTGTATGTGCAACAGAGCTGTTATTAGCTATTATTAATTCAGCTACTATAGAGTGCAAAAAACTGACAGTTGATATGTTGTTATTAGGCAAATATACTTGTAGGCAGGTGCTTACCTACAAAAGGGTTAACATGTCTTTCTGTGTGGGCACTTGTTTTTCGCTGGCTGTGCTCATTTCCTCATGTTAGTTGACCCAGCCAGGTGCCGCATGTTATAATTTTTTGATGTTTTCCTGTGTCCTTAGGTTGACCTAAGAACTGTCAGTAACCAGTCTGTAAGGGTTAATGTTTTTCTTCCATTTTCAGCAAGGTCACCGCCCCCTACATGTTAATCAACATAAAACCATAAAGCCACCTCCAAGCCCCTCGGCCAGTTCCTGGGGAAATACTGCCAAGATGAGATGTAGCTGGTTACTCTGCTGGAGTGATCACCCCCTATTGGGGGGGGGTTGATAAGAGCATAATCGGGGTTCTGAAAGGGGTCTCAAGCCTTGGCACCCTATGGACTTGCACTACCTCTTGTGGCTCATTGCCTAAATTGACTCTTGCCTTAAAAGTGATTGCCATATGGACTTGCCTTCTGCATATGGTATGCACACTCTTTGGAATATTAGAACTCTGTAAAGGATCTGTGTTGAGAACATTTTTTGAAAACTGTACTGTTATCAGCTACTACCTCAGCAAAATATTTTTGTTTGTTTACTTTAGCTCTTTAGGTCTGAAACCACTTAAACATAAACAGTCTATCAAAATAATGGGGCTTGCAACACAACGAGGTGACTGAGTTAGAGGAAGATACAATACCTGTGTCTAATGCAAAGAGTGCTATCCAGAAGAAGCTAATGTTCTGTTGCTAGGGACTACAGTGTTTGTGTCACATGCAACACAGTCAATCAACCAGGAGACAGGTGACAGGGCAGAGGTGATGGTCACCCTGGTAGTGGAGGTTAATTGCTCGGCACCTCCACTAGCACCAAATTCCCCACTCTTTGGGACTGGACTCGTGGCACAGAGCACAAAGGAACCAGGCCTGGAGTCATGGGAGAGATATATAAGGTACCTTGGGAGTACAAGAGAAAGAACAATGGTTGGAGAAGGAGAGAGAGTGTTTCTTGTATCCCATAGCAACCATGGGATTAGTCACTGGGAGAGAGGTGATGCTAATGCTGGATTGGTGGAGACTGGAACAGGCTCTGCAGTACCAGTTCCTAAATGCTGCACACCTGGAATATGGTGTCCTTTAACATAAAAACATAAAGTGTGTCTGAAATGTCCAAGTGTCATCAGTGTAATGAAGTCAGCCACGGATCACAACAAGTTAACAGTGTAGTTGCAGCTCACTTTTAAATTCAGGAGATCTGCCTTAAAGTGGTTGTAAAGGCAGAATGTTTTTTATCCTAATGCATTAGGATAAAAAGCCTTCTGTGTGCAGCAGCCCCCCTCAGCCCCCCTAATACTTACCCGAGGTCCATCTAGATCCAGTGATGTTGCACGAGAGACCCTGCTGTCCGGGACTCCCCTCCTCATTGGCTGAGACATCAGCATGGCACCATTGGCTCCTGCCACTGTCAATCAAACTCAGTGAGCCAATGAGGAGAGAAATGGGGCCGGGCCACAGCTCCATGTCTAAATGGATACAGGGACCTGTGGCTTGGCTTGGGTGCCCCCATAGCAAGCTGCTTGCTGTGGGGACACACAACAGGAAGAAGGGGCCAGGAGCACCGAAGAGGAACTTGAGAAGAGGAGGATCTGGACTGCTCTGTGCAAAACCACTGCACAGAGGAGGCAAGTATACACATGTTAATGAAAAAAAAACAAGACTTTAGTACCACTTTAATGTTGACTGTCACATGACCACAGGTCACTGCCTTGGGTTTAGGAATTAGTGAGTGAACTCCATGCTACAAATAGTACTTGAACTATCACATGTGCCCTCTCTGTAACATACACGGGAATATGCAGAACATGTTTGTAGTTGTAACTGTAAGTAGCTGTAAGATTAGAACATTGCTTCAATACTACTGTTCATAGCAATTTTGAAATCAAGTTTAGTGAAAAGGATCAATTTTAGAGGCCCTTTCGGGGAAGTACACTGTTTACTGTTACTGATTGCTATATCTTTGCTCATTCATAGACCACATAAAGTGGTCTATGAATGTAAAATAGTTCTGTAACATCAGAATACAGTTTTAAAAGTTTTTCAGAAAGCTCAATCAATTTACTATATTTTTAATTTCAAATATTTTTTTATACAATCCCTTTAGGCCAAATCAAGCAAAGCTTTGGGTGCCTATGGGTGCTTGTGAAGTGTATGTTCTGAGCATCCTTCTTCTCTACGTGTGATGCTTTCAGAAGATTTCATTCTGAGCAAGTGGGAGTGTGTATAATTAGAATGGCCCATACCAAGGTCATGTATGATTAAACTGGTGCTCCAGTTATTATTGGCTTAATGGCAAAGGAAACTGGAGTTGTCTATGGAAACTTTGGGTTATTGGATATTATTGGGTGCTGTGGATAATAGTTCATCTAGAATTTTAAGATCAATCCAACTGTCTACAAAGAATCGGTAGTATTAAAATACCAGCCATTCCTTAGCTGAGATGGATTGTATTTGCTAATACCGTTTCCAAGATGACACAGGTATGGCGCTGTGAAGAAAAAAGTCAATAACTAATGTTATTATTTAGTAAGTATTGGTCACACAAAGTCTTTTAGTAATCAGGTTGATTTTGTTCATCTGCTAGGCTAGAGACCCACCTACATAAAAGCAAACAAACAAAAAAACTATTTATCAGTTATTACTCAAGTGTATAAAACTTCAGCCACTGACTATGCTATTTTGATTATTATTATGTGCCAAACTGTATATAGACTCCCCCTCCCAAAAAAGTAATATACTGTATTTGACAGAAGAACTGTCTGGAACTGTGTAAAAGTGGTAAGTGATGTGGATATAGCTGGTCTTGACAGTGAAAGGATGCCTGATAGCTCAGAACAGGTAGCTCAGTGAAGGAGTCTGATGAGAGATGCGTGTTTTGCCTACAAATAGGCTAAGTCTGCAGTTAGTCAGGGATCTTCTGTGAAAGTGTAAAGACACTCTGGAAGCATGTGTCCATGCCTGTCTGACTCTAAACAGAGAGGGACTTTTAGTAGATCAATGTCTAAGGAGAATGACATTTGAAGACTGTCCACAGACTTAGGCAATTTATATGTGAACAGCTCAGTGGATCTGAGCTGATTAGGTATTAAATGAGGTTTAAGGAGATTTAAAGTTGTAAATGTTGGAAGATATTATACTTGCCTGCTCTTCTTTTTGGGTCCCACACTGGTGGTCCTGGCTCCTCCCCCCTGTCGAGAACCCCAATAGCAAGCCGCTTGCTAATGGGGGAATTTGAGTAGGCTTGCTCCCGAGCCGAGCTCTCCCATAGACCCGGGAAAGCTGCTGCTCTCCTGCACATCACTGGATTGAGATGGGGCTCAGGAAATTATAAGGGTGGGCTGGGGGGTGAGCTGCACCCAAAAGTTTTTTTAACTTATTGCAGAGAATGTATTAAAATAAAAAAAACTTCTGCCTTTAGAACTAATCTAAACCCAAAAACAAAAAAATAGAGCTGACAGTCAGCTCTCCTGCAATAGCAATTGGAGCGGCTAACCAGCTGCTCAATTGCTATTACAAGCAGGGGGAGAGGACTTTCCCCCCTCTCACTGCCTTTCACGGCTTTTTCGGACTTTCCTGTCCCGTCCCCCTTTCACGGCTTTCCCGTCCCACAGGGAGACCCGAGCAACCAACCAGCACGTCTGCCAGCTGGCCAGGCAGCCAAACAAAAGCTGGAATCGGCTTTGGTTGGCTGTTCGTGATGACAACCCAGAAGCGTTGACATGACATCATTTCCGGTTTACCAAGATATCAACGGCGCCATTTTTTAAAATTTCAAGTATTCAAAAACACTGAACTTGGTGTTTTAAATGCTTTGAATGTTCTTATAGACTCCATATCCCTCCATAAAGAGTACCTGCCACGTGCTTACATTCCTTGTGACATTCCTTGTGACAGAAAAAAAAGTGATAAAAAGAAAAATTTAAAGCAATAGTGTAAATAATAAAATAATATTAAAAAACTGTAAAGTGCCCCCATTCCCCCGTGCTAGCACAAAAAGGCAAATGCGTGCGTCAGTCCCGCATGCACTCAAACAGCGATTGTCCCCCACATTTGAGGTATTGCCATGAATGTCAGAAGATGGACAGGAATTCTAGCACTGGGTCCCCTCTGTAAATCTGTAAAAATGGTAACCTGTAAAGGCCTTTAAAGCCTATGGATAGTTTAATTTTTGTCATTTGTCGCCGGTGCACAGGCGTGCACAATTTAAATTGACATGTTTGGTTTCTATTTACTCGGCATAACGTTATCCTTTATATTTTACCAAAAAAATTGCACATTACCGTGGGACATAAAAAATTGCAACACCCACCAATTTTTTCTCTTCTTTATAAAAATATATAATATTTTGGGGGTTCAACTAATTTTCTAGAAAAAAATACTGATTTTTACATGTAAACAAAAGTGTCATAAAAAGGCCTGGAGCTGAAGTGAATATATTTTCTAAACAGTATACATCCAACAAACAATTTTCTTAGACACTAGTTCACTAGTTACAAACTTTTTTCTTTTTTTTCCTTGACAGTTTTAAATGCCTTCTAGAATAATCACAGTGCCATGACTTTCAGAGGCAAAAATGTTATTTGAACTCTACTTAGACTAATGTAATTAAAGTACATAAGTGCAAGAAGATTTAATGGCTGATAAAATACAGATGAAAGTATATGAAATTTATTATAGGATCACAGTTGTTTTGGGAGGGAAAAATCACCGTATTTGTTTCTTGAAGGGATTTTGACGAATGTTATTTTGGCCTCCTCTTTGGTTTTAGGGTAAAACATAAATTTGTTCATCAAATATATGGTCTAGATTTTGTGATGCAACTGACAGTTTTGAAGCATTAATTTACTCTTGCTTTTACTGAAAGATAAAAGTCACTTCATATCCTAAATAACAAATTTAGATTAATGTGTGGTATTTGCAGGAAGATGCAATAAACAAAATAAGTACAACATTTCAGTATATTCCAATAATGGAGAATATAAGACATGCTGGTAAGTTAAAGTGGAGTTCCACCCACTTTTACAACTCTTCAGCATCCCTCACTAAACTGTGCACTGTAAACGAATTGGATATTTAAATTTTTTTTTTCTCAGCACCTACTGTATATCTGCTGTATTAATTTTTCACTTCCTCCTCCCTAGCCGTGGCCCATCACATCATTTCCTGTTTGCAATGCCTTCTGGGAAGGGGCGGCAACTTCCACTGACACTGCCGTTGCTATGGAAACCTGACCTGAAACCTATTACACTGCTTGTGCTGCACTGAGCATGTGCGAGATCTGCAAGGATGAGATCCAGGAAGAAATACAATCTGGCTTCAGATGCCCACACTTAAGATGGCCACGGCCTGCTGTAAGTTTATAAAATAACAAACTACTGCTATAAACCAACAAAACAGACCTTAGTTTACAGACTAACTTTACTAGAATACATTAAGCTTGTGTATTATAGGGGTATTTTTATTTAAAAAGTATAATTTTGGCCGGAACACCACTTTAATTGGCTTCTGTCCAAAATTGGCCCCAGTATATGAATGTGAGTTGGGGACCTTGGATTGTGGGCCCCTTGAGGGTAGGGACTGATGTGGTGTGCAATATATATGTGTGGAGTGCTGCGTAATATTGATGGCGCTATATGGGTACCTTAAATAAAAATAATAATAATATAATAGATGAGCATCTTAATGAGACACAATGTACAGGGATGGGGACAATTGTAGACATGCAGCCACACTCACTCAGGTTGAACTGGATGGACTGGTGTCTTTATTCAACCTTACTAACTATGTAATTATGTAAAGAGTAAATTGAGTTGGTATAGCTTTAGCATGTGAAAGTATAATTATAGTTATGATAAATAATGTTATAAGCTACAAAAACAATCAAATAGTTGACAGCATTATAAGAAACATTACAGTTTTTAATTGGCCAGCAAGTGCTACAGAAGTTTTTTCTTACATTTTTTAGCCTATCCATTTGTTTGAAAAATGATAAATAAGCAAGTCAACAACCCAATTAGCGACCGAGTCCAACCTCCTCCACCTCCTAGGAGGTGATTTCAATTCAGTCATAAACAATTCTGAAGACAGTTCCGGTTCCTGCCGTAAACTAAGACTGAAAGCACGAGACCTGTTCACCAACTTTTACCACACGGTAAACGCCCTCCAATTAATAGACACGTGGAGAATTCAACACCCCCTAGATAAAGAATTCACTTTTTTCTCTCCAGTCCATAACTCTTTTGCCAGACTTGACTATTTTCTCTGCACCCCCTCCCTTCTCCACATGGTCAGAGATCCCTGTATTCATGACATGGTCATTTCAGACCACTCCCCTATATCAGTCACATTGGACAACCTCCAGACCCACCCAGAATATAGACAATGGTGCTTCCCATCACACTTAAACCAAAATTAATGCTTTAAGACCATGCTGAAAGACGTCTGGAAGGATTACACACACAACAATAGCTTCCATGTAGACAACCCTAATCTGTTCTGGGAGGCAGGCAAAGCATTCCTCCATGGAAGGATAATATCCTTCGTATCAGCCTACAAGAAGAGTACCCAAAAATCATATCTAGAGACCATTCATAGCCTACATAATGCCCAAAAACAACTTACCGAGTGGAACACTCCAGAAAATCACAAGACATGGCAAGAAGCCAAGGACCGCTTTGACATTTGGGCAAACAACTTAGAACGCATGAAAATGACCCATGCCCAATTACAATTTCACAAATTCAGCAATAAGGCAGGGAAATTACTAGCTAGACTCTCAAAAGGCACATACCACCCCACCCATATCACTGCCTTGCACAACCCTGATGGCACTCTCTCCTCTTCTCCCAAGGACATTAACAAAACTTTGAAAACATTCTATGCCAACCTTTATGCCCAAGAACCGATAGATCCCTGCGAAGCAACCAAATGGCTATAATTATCACCCCTCCCACGGAATAAAACTAATTTACTGATCACTCTAAACTCCCCAATTACCGAGGAAGAAATCTTGGCCTCCATTAAAGGCCTGACAAGCGGTAAAGCCCCTGGCTGTGACGGATACACTCCTGAATTTTTTAAATTGCTAAAGGAGGAAATCACCCCCTCCCTGTTTTCAGTCTACAACAAAATATGGGATGGTGGTCCTTACCTCCCGACAGGACACCAAGCAAACATAAAACGAATTGCTAAAAAGGGGAAGGATTCACAACAGCCAGGGTCTTATCGCCCAGGGTCTTACTAAACATAGATTCCAAAATACTCTCTAAGATTATAGCCTCTCATTTAGCAAATATCATGCCATCCCTTAGTCATCTGGCACAGTTGGGGTTCACCAAGGGCAGGTCAGCCTCATCCAACCTGAGGAAAGTCCTTGCCGCCCTAGAATACGCAAAATAACACCCCCTTGAAGATGTGGCGATCATTACCCTAGATGCTGAAAAGGCATTTGACAATGTCAGCTTCCAATGGCTATCCCTAGTGATGCAAAAATGAGGGATATTAGGCCCCTTTTATCATTTCATACAAAACCTTTACTCTGCACCGTCAGCTACAGTAATAGCTGCTGGTGTTCAATCCAATCCCATTCAGTTACACAAAGGAACAAGACAGGGCTGCCCCCTCTCTCTCCTGTTATTTATTCTGGCCATCAAACCTCTCTTGCGACACCTCAGCTCCACAGCATACATGCATGAAATCCTTTTTTGCAGATGATATCCTGATATTCACCACGTCCCCCCAAACAGACATACCCGCCATACAATCAATCCTTACCTCCTTCCACAAATGCTCTGGCCTGTAAATTAACTTCACCAAGAGCGAAATTCTCCCTCTAGGCACTTGTAACTCACAAACATGGTCACTCTCTTCTCCCTTCCACATTAACGAGAAACACATCACATACTTAGGCATTAAAATAGGAAAGGAACCATCCTCTCTCAACTATCCTCTTCTAATATCAAAAATAGTGGGTGAATTGGAGGCATGGTCCAACCTCCCACTCTCGCTCTTTGGGAGATGTGCACTTTTTAAAATGGTCAGTTTTGTTCGTCTGTTGTACCCTCTACAAACCTTACCATTATTATTGAAGCACAAAGATATACAAAATTTAAATAAGGCAATCACCTCCTTTATATGGAATAAGGACAAACCTAGAATTGCAGTGATAAAACTTTTTCTCCCAAACAGTGAGGGGGGGTCCAGCATGCCAAATATTAGAGTATATAGTTTAGCATGTCTTAGCATGTCTTCTGAGAACAGGAATGGACTGGATTATACAAGCGTCAAAGTACTCCAATTATGGTTTGGAATCGGACTTGGCTTACCCAATAAATCTTTCCACCCTCCTACATAGCTCGTTGCAACGAATCCCGATTCACATCAAGTAAAATTTGCTATTCAGAGACACAATAATAGCCTGGAGAGAGCTGAGGAAAAAATTGGGTCTTTCACCCTTCGTTTCCAGGTTTCTTCCAATCCATGGCAACCCTATGTTCCCCCTTGGTCTCCAGTATGAACCATTCTCCAAATGGAGAGATAAAGGGTTAATCAATGTACACTCTCTATACCATGGCGTAAATGGCTCTCTCAAACCCTTCCACCTCATTGCAGAATAATTTATTCTTCCTACCCACAACTTTCTCCATGTGTCCCAATACTCAGGCTTCATCACCAAAAGCTGTCCAAAGAAAAACATCAGATTCCAACAATCTTCCTTAGACAAGCTGATAGCGGAACAGACGTACTCCATCTCAGATATTTACCACCCTCTCAATGGTAAGTTCACTAAACCCATACATAATACCTCAATCAAATCCTGGTCAGTGGATTTACCAGGCCAAGTCGACATAGATAATATCATAACAGGATATAAGATTACCAGAAGCATTATACCAAAATGAGTCCTGGAGGGAAACTCAATTCAAGCTAATGCACAGGGCATACTACCCATTTTTAACAAAACACCCCTCAACCTCAGGAACCTCAAGCCCATGGTGCTCTTTCCACAAACCCTCTCTACTCCACCACCTCTGGCTTTGTCCACGGATCGTTACCTACTGATCCACAATCCTCAACCTTATCCAAAAAGTGACTGATTTCACTCTGGAGAAAGACCCCATGCTTCTGCTATTTGGATACCCACCAAAAATCAGTGCACCACCAGCTACCTTCAAGTCATTACCTCAAGAAAACCTTCAATTGACTCTCCTGGCTTTCCTCATAGCTTGCAGGACCATATTCAATCATTGGATCTCTCCCACTCCTCCGACCATTTCTGAAATGATAAAAGCTCTCAAAACCCTGCTTTTCCAAGAAAAATTAGATGCCATGCTCCACAAAAAACTGGCCTAATATCAAATTCAAAAAAAGATGGGCATAGTTTATCGATTGCTGTCTGACAACTTCAGAAAAAGTCATCTTAAATGCATCTAATTTTTTCATACAACGAAAGGGGACTCTCTTCAACCGCTAGTACACCACAGGTCTAACCAGTCCTATACACCTCCCATGGCTGTCCTTAAAGAGAGTCTTCTATATCTCTCTGCTTAGATGCCCCTAATACACACAAGAGTACATTCTACTAGAGTCTGTACATTTACATTTACTGGGTTCACATGTAAATTATTATTGTTGTTATTTTTGCTCCTTTTCTCAAGGTTTGGGCAGGGGTCATCGGGAAGGGAGAGCCCTCGGACGCCCCTTTTCTATCTCCCCTCTCCCATCCTCTCCACAATTTCCACAACTTACTTGCATCCTTTCTTCTGCTTCTTGAGTATAGCTCCCCCTCCTCTCTTCTTTTCCAAACTCTCTCCACCCCACCCTTCTTTTGTTGTAAGGGGAGGTAGGAATCATCATTATAAAGTTTGAATATCTTCTTTTACAACATTGTTTGTCAACTATTCTTTGTCAAAATCTAATAAATTATATTTGAAAAAAAACAAAAACAAAGAATGGAATATCTGGTTGAATAAAATGGACCTTGTCTCAAGAAACCATAGGCCACTTGTGAAAAAGAATATGGTCCCATCCTGTTTAGCATGCTCATTGGAGTTATGGTCAACTTTTCAGACATAGTGGGGTTGATTTACTAAAGGTAAATAGACTATGAACTTTGCAAATTGCAGTTGCACTCTGCAAGTGCAGTTGCTCCAGAGCTTAGTAAATGAGGTAAAGCTCCACTTTGTAAAGAATACCCAATCACGTGCAAGGAAAATTAAAAAAAACACCATTTTGGCTTGCATGTGATTGGATGATGGAAGTCAGCAGAGCTTCTGCTCATTTACTAAGCTCTGGAGCAACTGAGTGCAACTGCACTTTGCAAAGTGCACAGTTTATTTGCCTTTGGTAAATCAACCCCAGTGACTTGCATAGAAAACTGTACTGTATGTGTATAGTTGCACTACAATATTTTGTTTTAGGTTTACCTTGCCCAATATATTCAGTATGCTCCTTTTCATGATTTTCAGATGATCACATTAATGCTTCCAAGCTTTTTAAATAAATGCTAAATAAATTGTCCCCATTATTGGCCCAGTACAACATGTCAACATATTGCACACTGCCACAACATGCTGTTCACAATAGTAACTCTTAACCAGTAGGGACATCCCGAAGTATGCAATGTGAATTTGTTAAACTGTCAGTACAGACAGTGGTACAGTGAAGTATGACACAAAAATGTTTATAGACATTCATTTATACACATATTGCATATTCTGTACCAAAATAAGGCATTTCTTTCCTCTGGATCATTGACTTACATCAGGGGTCTCAAAATGGCAGCCCTCCAGCTGTTGCAAGTCCCATGAGGCATTGCAAGGCTGACAGTTACAAGCATGACTCTTTCAGGCAGTCATGATGGGACTTGTAGTTTCACAACAGCTGGAGGGACACCAGTTTGAGACCCCTGACCCACATCATGTCTAAATTCTTTTTGGGTTAAATAACAGAAAAACTTACTGATGTAGATTTTACTGTAGATCTTACTTACATAACTTGGAGACTATTGTTATACCTCAAAAATCAATGCCTAAGTATAGGCAAAACTTTTTTTTAACTTTCTAATGAGTAGGGATGGGTTAAAAACCCCATCCAGTTATATTTTTCTATCTCGTGTCCTATTGCGGAGGTTTTCCTTCAATTCCGTTGCAGAAACCAAACAGAACATAAAAGGAAATCTCCCTGAAGTGAGGAGAATTCCCATCTTAGACAGTTATCAATGGAAAATTTGTCCACAGTAGATGGTTTACCCTCACTTTTGGCTCTGGTGACAATTCTAACATTTTGCATTTCCCATAACTTTCTGTTTCTGTGGTCAATGGTCACCAGGATAAATTGAGGGGTGAATCTCCACAGTGGGAACACAGACAGCAATAAAAATATTACAGCATCTAACCCAACTCTATTATATACAGCTGAAATGAGAGCTTGGTGTGCTATTTCCTCCAAAAATAATGCTCTATACTGAGAGTTTCTATCTCCCAGTTTTTGTCCCTAGGACATCCAAGTGGTCTTTTGTTAAGACTGGCAACACTTTTTGGAAAGCAGTACATTTTTCCATGTTAATCTTTATTGCTTTTCCATGGTAAGCTCATAAATTCAAATGCTATCTAGTGCAAGAGCTTCCAGCACATCCTAACACTGTTTTGTTATCTGCTAAATGATTGCATGCCACCTACTTGCACTTTTCTTGTTATCAGTTCAAACTATGCAACTTTTGTTGTAGTGCCTAAAATATATATTTTAAATTGCGCCCCCAAATGAAAACCCATTGAGCAACACTCAAAGCACCAGCATGGACTAATCTGGTGATTTCACCACTGGGGGGTCCCAGCTTCCAGTAGCGGCTTGTCTAAGCTTACAGTAAAGTGCCCAATGTCAAGGTTAGAATGCCACACGCCAAAGGCAGCGCAGTCCCAGTGTAAAGATTTAGCTTCAACTTGTCTCATCCCAGGCAACACCCCTCTAACCCATTTCAGTTTTAGTTCTATTTTTGACATTGGGCATATCATTTAAATTGTCTGATCTTTGTAGAATTACAGAAATTAACATATGAAAAATTTTGACAACCATGAAGATAGTTGATCTCTAGACAAAAAAAGATTGGAAATATTTATGGCTTAATGTGAGTCTACTGCTTATCTGTTTTTGTACCCCATTATGAGTGGTGATTGAAAGCCTTTCAGAAATAAAGGATGCTCTCCAATAAGGATGCATACATCTGTCTGGGTTTGATTTGACAAAGGCTTTGGTAAATCCTGTTTAACATTTTGGGAACTCAAAACTTAGTGCATAATACAATTGAAGTCTGTTGGGGAGGAGGGTGAGAATGCATTAAGGTAAAAAAAAAAAATTTGGATTTTAGAACCACTTTAAAAAACCGCACAAGATACAGCAATAAAAGATTGACCAGCAGTGGGACTTTTTAATGATGAAGAACTGGCCAAAATGTACTAGAGAAAAAGAGAGGTTTACAAGATTTAAAAGGCCGCAGATGACACAACAATAATCAGAACAGAAAAAAAGCAGCAAAGGGCTAATTGTCCAAGTAAAGTACAGGAACAACTGACCGTGAGCCCTCCCTATGCAGTATGACAGCTTTCCCTTTTCCTTCCCAACAGCAACCAATACAGTGACACTATAGGGTCACTGCTAAATAGGTTGTTAGTTTTTCAAGAAAATTCTCCCTTAGCTTAGAGAATGTTGAGAAAATTCACTTTGCAAAGAAAACTCATTTACATGCAAGTAAAAAAAAACATAATTTCTGCTTGCACATGAATGGGCGATGGAAGTCAGCTAATTCACTAAGCTAAAGAAAACTCCCTTTTAAAGTAAATATTCCCTTGCAAAATGTAAAGCCTATTTGCCTTTAATATATCAACAACTATGGCTGCCCTGCAACCCCCTTTTTAAAGGGGAGATCTGTCTTATCCAAAAGTCCCTTTATTGGCCTTTCAAAGCCTGCTGTCCATATTGCAAAGGTCAGGCAGTGCATTACGTTTTAAAAAAAAATCTTCAAGGTGTATAGGCAAATAAATCCACTAGGACCGAAAAACTTGAACCTGTAGGATTCCCCACTTCATCCCTACTCTCCAACAGCAACAGAGAAAAAATATGATTTTTATATTTATTGTAGAAATGTTTTCTTCAACCAGTTGCCTTCCTTCGGCGTCTTACATACATCAATAAAAACACCTCCTCTGTACACAGGGCACCTCCTGTACGTCCAGCAGTTTTTTATCCCCCCCCCACACAGCCCCATAAGACCTGGTATCTATAGAGTGATGGGCTCCTGACCAAATGCCTTGGAGCCAGTCAGAAGCATTCCTCATTGAATGATCACTCTGACAGCCAATCACAGTGAGCATTCAGTGTAACATGTGTAACCGAAAACAAAAGTAATACACTCGCTGTCTTATCTTCTGAGTTCCCTGTCCAACAGATCTGTGAGTGTGAGAGCTGCAGCTGACAGAGGAATGTTTATTGTGTGCACAAGGAGTTAGTTAACTCTTAAGTATTTAAGATATGCTCTTATTTTACTACCATTCATTTAAGTAGATCACCCTCTATAAATACTATATAACAGTTTCATCTCCTGTTCCATGTTTCTATTTTAAATTATTTGTTGGAAAACAAATATTAAAAAGCACAGGTGTGTTACCTGTTACCAGATCACAGGTGAAAACAGAGGGAAAAAATCCCCAAAAAAGAAAACGTATGCAGCCACCACATCTACTGATTGGTAAGTAGGGATGAGCCGAACACCCCCCTGTTTGGTTCGCACCAGAACTTGCGAACAGGCAATAAATTCGTTCGAACACACCGTTAAAGTCTATGGGACACGAACATGAATAATCAAAAGTGCTAATTTTAAAGGCTTATATGCAAGTTATTGTCATAAAAAGTGTTTGGGGACCTGGGTCCTGCCCCGGGGGACATGGATCAATGCAAAAAAAGTTTTAAAAAAGGCAGTTTTTTCGGGAGCAGTGATTTTAATAATGCTTAAAATGAAACAATAAAAGTGTAATATCCCTTTAAATTTCGTACCTGGGGGGTGTCTATAGTATGCCTGTAAAGGGGCACATGTTTCCCATGTTTAGAACAGTCTGACAGCAAAATGACATTTTGAAGGAAAAAAAGTCATTTGAAACTACTCGCGGCTATAATGAATTGGCAGTCCGACAATACACATAAAAGTTCATTGATAAAAACGGCATGGGAATTCCCCACAGGGGAACCCCAAACCAAATTTTTTTTTTAAAAAATGTCGTGGGGGTCCCCCTAAATTCCATACCAGGCCCTTCAGGTCTAGTATGGATATTAAGGGGAACGCCGGCCAAAATAAAAAAAAAATGGCATGGGGTCCCCCCAAAAATCCATACCAGACCCTTATCCGAGCATGCAACCTGGCAGGCCGCAGGAAAAGAGGGGGGATGAGAGAGCGTCCCCCCCCTCCTGAACCGTACCAGGCCACATGCCCTCAACATTGGGAGGGTGCTTTGGGGTAGCCCCCCAAAACACCTTGCCCCCATGTTGATGGGGACAAGGGCCTCATCCCCACAACCCTTTCCCGGTGGTTGTGGGGGTCTACGGGCGGGGGGCTTACTTTAAGCATTATTAAAATCACTGCTCCCGAAAAAAGAGCCATTTTTAAAACTTTTTTTTGCATTGATCCTTGTCCCCTGGGGCAGGACCCAGGTCCCAAAACACTTTTTATGGCAATACCATGCATATAAGCCTTTAAAATTAGCACTTTTGATTTCTCCCATAGACTTTTAATGGGTGTTCCGCTGCGTTTGAATTTGCCGCAAACACCCCAAATTGTTTGCTGTTCGGCAAACCAGCGAACAGCCGATGTTCGAGTCGAACATGAGTTCAACTCAAACTCAAAGCTCATCCCTATTGGTAAGCTGCAATATAATACATCTTTGGTTTTGGTTCATGTAAACAAACATATTGCCACTCCAGTTCTCAAAGGACTGTCACCAAATCAAGTAACTGTGTGGAGTCCATACTTCTTCTAGTGGAATACTTCAGCATGCAGCCCTCAGATGGGGGAATTCAAAATAAAACTTTAAAAAAACACAGCAGGACACAAATGCCTAGTGCATTACCCAAGGTATATTAATACAAAGAAACAAAAAAGCCAAATGAGTGTGTCCTCAAAACGTGTCAGTTTACCAACACTGCTATGTACTAGTCAGGTCACTCGATGCCACACTGGTTGATGATTGAATATATCATGCTTGTTACTCCCGTCTTCTGTGAGTATCCATTTGGCTTTTTGGTTTTATTGTTTACACTGTATGCAACATGATCTCTGAATGGGGAAGATTCTGACAAATTACATGATCCTCTCCCCCATTCAGAAATTGTGTTATGTTCAGTGTCATTAATAGATGAAAGGGCAAGAAGAAGCAGATCTCTGTCAGGAGTTTTTCATGACAGTTCTGACTGAAGAGCCAAATCTGTTAACCCTTTCAGCGCTGGAAGTTTAGCACCAGAAAGAGGTCCAGCTGCCCCGGCAAAGAAGACTTATTGAGATCTAGTAGCCCGCAAAAAGTGGTACATCCTTCATTATAGCTAAGCTAGGTCACTAAAGCTATAGAGATTTTTTTAGCTAAATTGTAGCATTAAACCTCCACAAAGAAAGAGAATTTGGAGCTAGAGGCAATGCAGGGGAGGTCAGACTAGGGAATACTAATGGGAAATCTCCAATGACTGTGAAGCATAGGTAACTTGGACAAATCCAGTCAAAGGAACAAGACAGTAATATTAAAGGCTCCAACTTCCTAAAAGGGAAAAGGTCTCTGTAAGCCCTAAACTCTAAAAATGTTATCAGAAAAAGGATCCGGCAAAGGCTAATAAATACAAAGTCCTTAGCTCGGACCGTTTACAAGAATCACAGAAAGCAGGATCCATCAGATGTACTAGAGTTTCCTGTTATTACCATAATAAAAGCTGAACTAAATAGTGGGATAAAAGTCATAGTTGGGGGCACAGTATGGTCAGTTCCTTATTCAGGAAGAAAATAACAAGAACTGATGGTAAACAATCCTATAGATCATAACATCTGTCAGAAGAAGACACATACATTTTCTGAATAAGTTCCAATGCTTGAGAGTCTTCCTTTGTGCTAGAAGAGTCAATTTAAAGGATGTGATTCATTGATACATGGTTACACAAATTAAAATAAGTACCATGAGAAGAAAGAGAGTAGTTCCAGTTGAGACTTGAAAAGGGAGTCTAACTGTCTGTGAGTAAAATCCCTTAAGGTAAAGGTCTTTTCAACCAGTGTGTTAAGATGTCCATTCAAGTGAAAAACTGTAAGGTCCACACAAGGTGTGGACCATTTGTCAAAGAATTCCCTATAAACGGGAAAATGCTTCTAAACATTATCAAGAAGAAACCATGATTTATTTGAAATTTCCCTAACAGAAATGCTCTGTACACATGGTCGGACATTGATCGGACATTCCGACAACAAAATCCATGGATTTTTTCCAATGGATGTTGGCTCAAACTTGCATACACACGGTCACACAAAGTTGTCAGAAAATCCGATCGTGCTGAACGTAGTGATGTAAAACACGTACGTTGGGACTATAAACGGGGCAGTAGCCAATAGCTTTCGTCTCTTAATTTATACTGAGCATGCGTGGCACTTTGTGCGTTGGATTTGTGTACACACGATCGGAATTTCCGACAACGGATTTTGTTGTCAGAAAATTTTATAGCAAGCTCTCAAACTTTGTGTGTCGGAAATTCCGATGGAAAATGTGTGATGGAGCCCACACACGGTCGGAATTTCCGACAACAAGGTCCTATCACACATTTTCCGTCGGAAAATACGACCATGTGTACAGGGCAAAAAACGTTTCAAGTACAGAGGGTATAGGGAATGTCTTTTCTGTAACACAATCTTTAAAAGACTCTATACCTGGTACAGCAAGTTGATCCTCAGGTTGATGCATAGCAGAGCGCACAGAGTCAATCAGATTGAAAACTGTGGCTTTGCATATCTGTGTCATCCGGATCCTAGTCAAATACAGACTCTGTGAGAATAGGCTGCAAAGGTCCTAATTTTGATTCAGAGTTAACAATAGGGGCCTCGGGCACTGATACAGTAGACAAAGGACTAAGAAATGACATAATGAAGATATGGCTGAAAAGTGGTCTGTGGCTAACACAGTATCCAAAGGTCTGGAAAGTGCCATAATGCGGTATCTAGTCCCCAAAAGACACATAATACGTTATCTTTGCCCAATTCGGGGGGTCATTCACGTAGAAAGGTTTCAGAGCTGGGTAACAGCATAGGCTGTGCCACTTCACTGGACCTGAGGAATACTCTGGGGTTAAGTAGCACTGTACACATTTTTGAAAAGATGATGTGATGCAGAGCTTGGTACCTGAGGGCCACACAGCAGGATGTCATATCAAGAGGCTTGCTCAGAGATTGAGTCTTCAAAGACTTTGTCACACCACAAGCTGCACCACGGCACTGGACCTGGAAAGCACTTTGTGACTAACACAGAACATGATGGTCTGGGAAGTCCCTCAAGCAGAGCCCAGTGCCAGAAATGTCATATTTCAAGCTAGCCCTGCAATGTTCAGTCCTGAGGGGTCTGGATACAGCCTCCAAAACTATTGCTGAGGATACATCAATCTGGAAGGTTGCTTTATCGACACCTGCTCAAGTAACAAATTACACTTGACTAGACAAGAATGAAGAGATGTTGATATAAAAGAAGTACAGAAATTTTCAAACAAGACGGTGGTAAGAAGCATTTTCTTTAGAAGAGATTGCATGTCTCTTCTTCAATAAAAAGTCTTTTTGCTTACATTTTTTTTTTTATGCGAAGTGTCTCTTTAAAGAATACAATGTAATGTTCCTTTAGTGGCATGAATGGAATGACACTCTGTAACGTGGGCCTCTTAGCACAAAGCTAAAATGAACTTTGGGGAGCGTACTAATGAATATCATCAAAGTAATCACATGAACTAGGTTGCTGTAATGTTATGAATAAATAGAAAAAAATATATAATTACCAATGAAATAAGCCAGGAGAATAGCAAGAAGCACAGCTGCAGCAATGGCCGATAAAGCTGCACATTTCCAGCTGCAATACTTAGACGGCTTCTTCAGTTTGAAGGCATTTCTGGAGAAAGTATTTCTGGGTAACAGCCTTGGAGGAGGTGTGTATACTGTTCCTGATGTCAGTGGATATCCAGGAGAAGAGCTGCTGAATAAAGGAGTTGTTCCAGACGATGTCTTGAACAAGAAGTGCCTGAAAAAAAAAGGAGATAAATGTAAAATACCTGATTGACGTTCAAATCATGCTCTCATGAGGCTGAAACAAGAAGTGGCAGCAGGTATGGCATAGTAATATGGGCCATAGTTTGTAAATTTAACCAACTTACTGCTTCTGTAGTACAAATTCCCATAATGCAATACGCAAATCTAGTCAAATATTAATGCTAGTGTAAATGCATACAGATATAGACATGTTTAGCTGCAAGCAGAATTGACAGATACTGAATATTACATTTTTTGGCACATTTAATTCATGAACAGAGGACATCTGTTAGTAAAAAAAATACATTTCATTAACCCACCCCCAGTATGTCCAAGCAAACTTATGTCTGCACAATATTTAACCATTGGTTCAATTTTCCACTGACCTGACTGAAGCAGATACATACTTGGATCAAATGTAGTTATTTATATTATTGTAAAATAAGGATGCCCAACTTTGACTTGCTCAGGATTTTTTAAATCCCATTTGAAATGTGCAGAACCCCAACTTAGCAACAAACCCTATTAAGTCTATGGGGGGATATTGATACTATATTATGGCTATTTTCAGTGCTTATAGACAAACTATTGCAAACAACGTCCTTCATGGTAGAGCCCTGCTCTCCATGCCATTTAAAAAAGCTAAATAAATAAAAAAATACATAAATAAGATGGTACAGTGAAGGAAGGGTGCTATTAATGTGACTTAAAGGAGGACATGGAAAAGACACCAATCTTTTAAATTGCAGGCTTGGGTGATGCCTTTACACTGTATGGTATTAGAAAACAGCGCTGTAAGGATGACCTTTTAACAAAATTAATCAGACCTGGATCGCAGAGGACTACCAAGCACCCACTGCAGATGTTATTGGTAAAACCAATGTATTTTTTTATAAACATGTAAATAGGAAAATATTTTTCAGGCATATAGGGATAAGGCAGGGGGTTGGTGCACACCTGCAATGATAGTCTGCAGTTTTCAATGTTTTTTTGCATTTCATTTTACTAAAGGACAGAGTAAGGCAGAAATGGACTGTCAGCAACAACTATCTAATGCACTCTGATCACCCCAAGCTAAAAGTTAATATTTAAAAAAGTAAATGGACCCCAATGAAAAAGTAAAAAGGCAGCTAATGTGTTAACGATTCAAGAGCCAGCTATCAATCAGTTGTTGCAGACAGATATTGGTCCTTAACAGGATCAAGCATACATATGGTTGATGCTTTTCACAAATTTCTTCACTTAGTTGTACGGGTTATGACTAAGCGAAGAAATTAGTGAAACCCATCAACCGTGCTCCCCTCTGTGCTGTCATGATATTGTAACCTCAATGGTTTTTCATGTTGGATGTTTTTATACCAATAAAGCAATTTTCCTTATCCTTGGAGTGCGGTCAATCGTTTTGTCTCCTGCATCAGTTACCCAGATCACGGACTGGACCTGATCATTAGGGAGGGATTACCATCACCTGGAGCTATGTTATCCATTGTTTGTTGTTTACAAGAAAACAATTAGTAGATCAGAATGCGGTCACCCCATTTAAAGAAGTACCTGACAAAGCACCTTCATGGCAGGATAACCAGCTCTTATTTTAATAGGAGCCACTGATTTAAAAAGATTGACATTGGTTTTTCAAATGACTTTCACAGGTTAAAGTTTCTGAGAGTTCTAAGTGATTTGGTTTACATCTCAAAGCACAGCATTTCTACATATACATTTAGCTGCAGTACATAGATATGAATAGTTACACAGTAATAAGTACATTTCTACTTGTATTTTCATGTAGTGAAACACATGCAGGCAAATAAATGGTTCTAAAAGCTGAAGGTTTTTTACCCTCATGTATGTTATGCACGAAGGTAAAAAACATTCAGTGTGCAGCTTTCCCTTCAGCCCTCCTCACCTAAGCCCAATCCTGATCCAGCAATGTGCAAGAGAGCAGAAGCTCTCTCAGGTCTCTGCTTCCTCATTATACACAGCAGCAAGAGCATTGGCTGCTGTCAATCACAGTCAGTGAGGAAAGTGCTGGGGTGAGCTGAGCTGTGCTATATATGTCTCATGGATACACAGAGGCAGCTTGGTTGCTATGGGGGCATTCATCGGGGGGAGGGGCCAGAAGCACCATCGGGAAACTTGAGAAGAGGAGAATCGGGGCTACTCTGTGCAAAACCATTGCACAGAGCAGGTAAGTATGACATGTTTGTTAATTTAAAAAAAGGTGACCCTTTACAGAGGCTTTAAATTCCCTTTCATTTTCAATAAATAATAGTCACAACAATTTAATATCTCCCCTTAAAACAAAAACTCCCTTTTTTCATGTGCACAGAGGTTTGCCTCAATTTCAATACATTTGGTTACGTCTTTATTTCTGTAAGTGTAAAATATATTTTGACAAACACTGCACATGATAATCATATATTATGTAATCGGATGTATTTAAATGGATTTTATTTTGTATTTTTTACTCTTTTTTCTTTGTTTCTATGTATGTAGAATTGCTTCCACTGTTTTAAACCCCTGGTGGAGACTTTGCATAAGTTGAAACACGTTGGGTTGATTTGGTGGGTATGCAATTTATTTTAAAAATGTTCATACAAATGCACTCTTGTTTACTGCATATTCTAGCAGGAACATTTTACATTCTGGGGCACGAATTGTATTGACCAGCTCAATTTCAACATTGTTCAATAAAGATTTCTTATTTTTATATATTTACTCCAATTATGTGATTTGTATTGCTGCAGCAAAGTCCCATGGGGATATTTTTCCAAACACCTTAGTAGATACATGTATTAGAAAGACAATAAGACAAGAGACTCTGTCATTTTGCCTATTCAGAGCACAGAACAGTAACAGAGTCCTTACCTGTCCATCTCCCAACCACATATACTCACATTTCCCATGCTCCCTCCCCACCTCATTGTTGCTGAATTTAAACCCTTTGTTAGCTCTATGTTGAATGATTTTGAACCTTACACTGAGCTGATAACATCATCCACCTTATCAGGTGACAGAGCCTGGGCTGGTGATTAATTGGCTGCTCAGCATACATTGTCTGGGATAGTAAGAGACACTCTGTGACACAATAACATTAATAATGCTTGTAATTATTGTTTACAAGCATTGCTAAACGTGGGTTCACATTGGTGCACTGTGGTATGGCCGCAGAGTGATAGTATGTGCAGTGTCCTCGTATGTTTTAGGTGCACTACCATTGAATTATATTAGACCGTGCATTTTCATGGATGCACATCAAAGTCCAGCATGCTGCACCTTTGATATGCTTTCAGAAAACACATGGTCCAGTAGAGGTCAATGGGAGCCACCTAAAACTGCAGGTACAATGTAATACTATAGTGCTGTGGCCAAACTGCAGCACACCAATGTGAACCCACACTAATATAGGGGAGTTTTCCAGCACAGGAAATTCCTACTTGTTGATGAGGTCATAAAGATTGATTATGGAGGCTTAGAATGTGAACAGATGGGGTGGAGCCTTTGGTGGATTTCTGCTTCTCTAGAAGTCATTTCTATATCTGTCTATATCTCTGGATCTTATTATTTTGATGTGTGATTTTTACCGATAGTAATCCTTCATTATGTTTTCATCAGCGTGCCCGGGGGTGTACCAGGTGTGCCTGGGTACACCCTAATCACTCTGTGCAGTGCTGATTCCCCCTACTTTTGGGTAGGACCCCACTGTCGCCACTTTTACCACAGCGCTGTTTTAATGGATTTGCATGTGAGTGTATACCCATTTTAATAAAATGTTCAGTTTTATAAGGATTTACACTATTTGGCCCCTTTTTTTCTTTTATTGTTCATCACCACTACCATTCGGTTTTAACATCCTTCTGAGGGATCCAGTCTATGTATCGGTTGTTCCACACTTCTTGGCTCGGGCATCTGTTTGGCAGACATAGCAACGTGAGAACCATTTCATCGCTCCTCCAGGTTGTCTTCAGACACTCACCACCTAAGCCTATCTGACCCCTCTTGGCGTATGCCTCGGCGGGTCCATCCAATCTGGTAAGCCTCTTCATTGTTGGTGGTGTTGTGTACATTTTCACTCCAGATGATGTATGAAGTTGAAGTGTCTAGCCTCTGAAGATTTTTTCGTCCCATTCCTCAGGAAGCCTCTTCTCTGTCAGCTTTATTTTGAACTGTCAGTTTAATGTTTACGACATTGGACTTTTCTATATATTTCTATAGCGCTACACTCATTTTTGTATTTTACTGATTCCCCCTACTGCCCGGGCTACCCCATCCCCCCCTCCCGCAGTGCTGCCGGCTTCCCTCCTCTCCCCTCAGCTGCTGTGGGGGATGTTTCAAGATGGAGAGCGGGTGAAAGGGTTAGTAAATAAGGCATTTACCGGCCCCTTCCTTTTCTAAATGAACACAGTAAACACCTATTTTTCATCATAATATTGGTATCAATGCTTAGAATAATGATAGGCTTATCTAATTTAAGAAATATTTTTCAGAGAAAGCTATGGTTTCTATGCAGTGGAAAGCTACAATGTAGCACAAACACCCTCACTCACAATATGACTATGGCCTAGCCCAGAGGAGTGTGAAGCTTAAAGCAGTACATAAGTCTGCTGGGTGGGGGCTCTTGCCATAATGAGCAAGTCTGTATAGAATATCTTTACCTATCACTTTTTCAGGGTTAGACATTACTCCTCTTCACATTGGAATGCCACTGGTGATGTGATTTCAACATATTTGCACAGCATTTACATCATCCCCAACAAACAGCTCTATTCTTTGCATCTTATAGATGAGAAAAGGAGTATATGCTGCATTGTGCATGTGCTGTGTAGTGTACAGACAAACTGAAAAAATGCTTGTGAATAGGTATTATTTTTTTTGGCAGAAGAGACAAGCCCCTAGCAATGTTTTTATTGTATAAGTTTAGTTTCACTTAAAGCTTTGCTGCTCTCAGAGATCATTTTGTTTGCGCCAGCGTGTTACAGGAAATGTAACAGTTGATTTACACATGATTTATTTAATATGGTCAGGGTTTTAAAAAATGCAATAAAAATAATTATTTTTTCAGTAACATAAAAATGTAGCATAATAATATTTTGCTTTCTGCTTTTGAGTCAGTTGGTAGAGCTTTAGACATCATTTTAGCCCCTAAAGGCTTTCAGTTGCTTCTTTGATAAAACAAAGTTTCTACAGCTCATTGACTGATTAACAGGGACTTATCTCTCAGACAACTCAGTCTAAAATTTCTATCAGACAAATTGTACCTCAAAGCATACAACTTCACTGTGACCCCACACCCATGCTCCAGTTCGTGATGTCACAAGGGGGTGGGGTCACTCATTAACATCATTGGGTGACTCCGAACTTAGCTCACCCCCCCTTTCCTGGCCTTCCGAGCTGCATGCTCGGATAAGGGTCTAGTATGGATCTTGGGGGGGGGGGGGCCCTACACTGTTTTCTTTTAACTTTGGTGTGGTTCCCAATAAAATCCATACCAGACCCGGAGGGCCTGGTATGGATTGGGGAGGCACACTGTTTTTTTTCTGAATTTTCTATTGCCATCATTCTTTTGTTAATACTTCAGATCTCTGCGGGGAAGCCCACTGACAGCTGATGAGTCATCAGTTGTTAACCAATTAAGGACCGAGCCTCGTTTTGAGATTTGGTGTTTACAAGTTAAAATAATTTTTTTGCTAGAAAATTACTTAGAGCCCCAAACATATATTGTTTTTTTCTAACACCCAAGAAAATAAAATGGCGGTCATTGCAATACTTTCTGTCACACCGTATTTGCGCAGTGGTCTTACAAGCGCACTTTTTTTGGAAAAAATACACTTTTTTAAATTAAAAGACAACAGTAGTTTTTATATTGTGAAAGATGATGTTACATCGAGTAAATTGATACCCAACATGTCACAATGTTTTTAAAGATTCTACAGGTTGCATGTTTTGAGTTACAGAGGAGGTCTAAGGCTAGAATTATTGCTCTTGTTCTAACGATTGCAGCGATAGCTCACATGTGCGGGCGGCACAGGCGGCACAGTGGTATAGTGGATAGCACTTTCACCTAGCAGTAAGAAGGGTCGCTGGTTCGAACCTCACCCACGACACTACCTGCCTGGAGTTTGCATGTTCTCCCTGTGCCTGTGTGGGTTTCCTCCGGGTACTCCAGTTTCCTCCCACACTCCAAAGACATGCTGGTAGGTTCATTGGATCCTGTCTAAATTGTACTTTAAAAATGCCTCCGTGCAGTTTACCAGCAAGTCCAAACCAACATGAAAAAATAAAGTGCTTCCAATAGTATAGTGCTAAATGTTAAGTGGAATAAACCTCACCACCCCAGATTCAAACATTAAACTCACATTTTTAAAGGTATAAAAACAGCATATAAAATTCCAACAAGTCTCACATATATCACCACCAGGCTCTACATCTATGCATTGATATATGAGACTGGCGGTGATATATGAGACTTGTTGAAATTTATATGCTCTTTTTATACCTTAATATCTTTGCTCTGGGCAAATTTTAACTTTCATTGCAAAGTAACTAAATTGGCCTACTTGCTTTTAGTGAATCAACCCCATCAAGCTTATTTTCACATGCTATATGTGTTCATCCAAAAGAGGCAAAAGAAAATATTAGTGAGACACATGTCATTTTACTGAAATAAAAAAAAAATCCTTCTTTGCATGCTTTGAATTATCTCTCCATGGTGCACCAGGTACATATTGGTTTATTGTAAATGTTCATGCTGAACTTGGAAATTAGATTGTTGGGTACCTAGTGTATATTCATATTTTTTTTATTATTCATTGTATTGTGAGGATTATGAATGTAGGAATTTTTAATAATTTGTTATAAATAAATAGTATTAAAATACAGAAACATTGTTGATGTCAGAAATGCATTCAGCTTCAAAATCCTGTTGTAAGATGAAAACACATGGGATTTTTGTGGACTGACTAGTGTCAGCCCTGCCCAGTTTTCTTTTGCTAAACTACTCAAACCATCCCCCATACATACTGCAGATACTAGTCATTCTATAGTTTTATGGTGAGAACTAGAAGGGCTAATTATACTCCTTGAGATAGCACAGGATGTTTACAAGATTCAGTTCTGAGTTTCTAACAAGTATTTTTTTCACTTATTCAACAGATAAAACAAAATGCTTGCGGCATATTTAACAAACCAAAACAGAGAAAATAAGAGGCATTCATTGTTAGGGTTTGCATATACTTTAACAAGCCACTTATATATTGGGGTGACAGTGTTGAAATGCTGTCACTGAAATTCTCCTCAGTGCTGTAACCTCTACTAAACAACAAGTCAATGAAAATGTCACAGCTGTTTCAACTGTGTCAAACACTTCCCATGGACAGCCTCCAGTGCAAAGACTCAATGCAAGGAGCAATGGAAGTTGTTATTTAGGCTTTTGGTTGCCACTTACAGCACAGTAATGTACAACCTCTACAGCAACCTATTATGCTAAATTGGAAGTGCCTTAAAAAATGGAGCTATGTTTCAGTGTGACTTCTGAGGATTTAGGATCCTTTTGCAGAATCCTAAGAAATATAAGTGCTGCCTGTGTCCCCACTAATGTCTGGAAAATACAAAATTTTGTATTGTCACCGGAACGGGGATAGAAGGAAAACCTTACAATGGGAACATATGTTCTAGTGACAATTCTCTAAAGCTTACCATACACATTACAATCTTACTATACAATCTCTTTTGGATCTAACAAAATGTTTTAAATTGAGTATTAGCTAAACTATCCAAAACATTTGTATCCAGTTAGCCAGGTCTGCATACTAAATAGTTGTTGGTAGATCTATTGAGATTGTGCAGTCAGATTGTAGAATGTGTGGTGAGCTTAAGTAAAGGTTTTCATCCCTTTGCAGACATTTCCTTTCACTTGCTGTTGTTTCTACAGGACAGGAAGTGAAGGCAAATTGGGACACAGGTTCAAAAAGAAACAGGGGTATTAACCATTCAACACTTCTTATGTCTGGCAGAAAAGAGTTTTAACCTCTATATACAGAAAGCTGTAAACATGTAGACAATACTCCCTCAAGAGTTAGTTCTGGCTAGCTCAATAGATTGTTTTAAAAAAGAGCTGAGTGAATTAATAAAAGCACAGACTATAACTAGATATTAACATTTCTTTTGGGGGACCATATACTATTTTTCCCCTTCTTCTTGCTCAACTATTCTTTATTTATTTATCTGGTTGAACTAGATTAACTTATGTCTTTTTCAACAGAACTGTGTCCACAATTTTAAAAGTTTTGGCTGTAGATACACATTTACATCCTTCTTTTGCTTATTGAGATTTCAAGAAATTTCAGGAGATTTCACTCGAGGGTAGAGTTTTTAATAGTGAATGCAATGAAATATTCCAGCATAATTTGTGTTGAATCCAACAGAAGCCCATGTTACAGGACAACAACACATGAGCACAATTGAGAGACAGGGACAAAGCATTGTCACCTCATAACACAAAGTGTATGAACAAGGACCTTAATAGCAGAACCACCAGGTATCGTTTTAATGAAATCCGCAGATTTAAAAACATGGGATATTACTTTTTTAAATACAATAACAGACTTTAAAAATTGTATTTACATACACTTTAAGTTAAATTCTTGTGGTTTCTTCCTAGCTCCTTAAAATAAACAGAAGCTAATTCCAAAATGTGTGTTACCGAAATGAACCACATTTTTATCCCCACCAGAATTGCTACATTTTCACTCTGCTGGCTTAGACATGTCTCCCTCTGGAACAAACATACAATCACATAGGCCAAAGTTTACTTCAGTGCAGGATTAACAAGGTAACATTTTATTGCTCTGCTCTTCTGAGCCATAATGCAGCTAAAGACTTGTACAAAACAACGAATTAGTTGGACTTTGCAACATTTCAACCTCTTAATTATAATGTATTAATTGGAAACACATTCAACCCTTTAGCCTATTAAATAGCTGGACAGCTGATAACAAGTTTAGTGTAGAATTCTCCTGGAATACAGAGGCCAAAACATGCACAGGATTAGAGATTATAGGTACACATTTGTTTCTTACAATGTCAAGTTATCCAGGTAGCCTTGAAATAAATGATTGCAGAGGAATTGCAACATTTATTTTAACAGTTAGTTTAGAATCTGTGCTCCTTGCTTAAATGGTGTTTGATACGGATGATGTAGAATTGAGTGAAAATGTCATAATATTTGCCAGTAATTTTTTCTTATGCCCCCTTTCACACCTGAAGCTCCAAAATGCTCCAGAGGCTACATTCCATGTTATTCAATTGTCCCTGTTCCCATCACCTGAAATTCAAAAAGGTACAGGAGCTATTTTTGCAGATAGGATGTTGCATGAGAAATGAGGTGAGAATATATTGCCCACTGCTGCAGGTGTACCGTGCATACACCTAGATATACCCGCACATAGTACCTCTCTGGGAGTCCAACCCTGGGACTTCCTTCAAGGACGTGATTGACTTCCGTCGGTGTGCTGGCATTGTGGCTAATTTATGAGACTGCCCTCCTGATTGGTGCTCCAACCATTTAGGAAGCAGCTATCCTGATTGGCATTGACTTAAATGGAAGGGTAATGCATAGCTCATCCTTGAGGAACCTGTCACTACATCTAAGTCAAGTCCCCTGCTGCAGTACCCTTATCTGTGTCCTTCGTCTCTGCCTTCAAACCTCTCAGCTGCTAGTTTTTGGTGTAATGGCCCTCCTGTGCCTCAGTGTCCATGTGCCCAATGTCCCCTAGTGATTCCAATACACCCCTACGATGCTAGTGCCTCTAAGATCATCCTTTTTCATTTAGTACTGCAGTGCGCCCCGTGTTTCCAAGTGTGTCCTAATGCACCCTGTATCATCCAATGACTCCAAGTACACCCTTAAGCACCACCATGACTCCAATTGCACCTCTGGCCATCTTCTGCCACCTATTTACTACAGTGTACTCTGTTTCTTCACGTGTACCCCAGTGCACACTGTGTAACCTAGTGACTCTGGGTGCACCCCTATGCACACCCTGTTACTTCTAGTGCACTTCAGAGCATCCTGTGATATCTAGTGGCTTCAGTGCCCCTGTGTCTCCTAGCCCCCCTTAGTCCTATTGGCCCATTATTTTGATGAGGTAACTCTTTGGCCAATAGGAATGTGCAGGAGACAGAAAAAGATGAACAGCTTTGGCAATCGGCACTCAGGAAGTGCCACAGTTTTGCTTGTAACAAGGGCCCAATATTAAATCATAATGGGAAAGTTGGAAAGGCTGCTGCATGCATGTGTATGGTATGTGCATGAACGTCTAAGTGTTCTCTTTTTATACCTGTAGAAGGTTTTATTTTAATTGCAGACTCTCTTTAAGCAGTGAAGCATTTTAATTCATGAAATATATAGATATCTATATATATATACATATAGATATCTATATATATATAGATATCTATCTATCTATATAGATAGATATCTATATATATATATATAGATATATATATATATATATATAGATATCTATATATATATGAGCTTGTTCAAAAATATCTTTCTGTAATAGAGTGTCTCTTTCCTTCTTTCCTGTCCTTTCATTATTTAGCTAACAACATGAACATTCTGTGCAGCATGAAAAGGTGATGCTGCTAATACAGGCAGGTTACAGAAGTTTTTAGAAAGCCAAACAATCAATACTAACTAATCTAAATACATATATTTCTTTTACAGTGTGTTTATATACTAATATTGTGTTTAATATTTAACTTACACAGGCATTATAGCTTAATTCTCTCTCATTAAAATGAATATATTATTTTAATGAGTTAACCTACTGTTAGTTTCTAGCATAATTGTCATGACAATTCTGATGACAATAGAACACAGTACTAGGCCCAACCAGCATCCGTCCTTCTGGTAATAATGCTGTTCCATTCAAGCCCTTGGGAAAACAGTAAGAACTGTCTGGTTGAGCCACACAGCCCTAATGAACTGTTTTTCTTCTTCCCTAAGGCCAAATCAGAAAAAATCTAATACATCCTAGAACAAATGAGATGCAGAAATGTGCAGTTCTGTGCAAATAATTGTGCTGTCCAGGGCAGAAAAATCATAGACATAATGTGTGTTTTAATAAGCGCTCTATACATTTTATAGTTACATTTGTAAAACAGAAAGTTGACATACCACTTAACTTGTTTCATCAAGCTTGTGTTAAGCCTGACAGTACAGTTCAGGGTATATAAACATGCTATCCAAAGTGTATTCCCATTATATAACGAGTATCAACATCATCATGAGCTTCATGTCAGCTATTAGGGTAGCTTTAAATAACAGTATATGTAAATGAGCAGTTAAGCCATGTGTAACAATGAAAAAAGAGAAGTAAATATAGGGTGGAAAGAAAGAGTGAAAGAAAGAAATACAGAGAAATGGTAAAAAAAAATAGCAAAGGTCCTAAAAAGATTTGCATTGCTTGAATATGATGGACTGAAGAGACCCTAACCATGATATTAAAGAGGACCTTCACTCTCCACACCTACTTTACCTGGTATGAATCTTCCCTATTTTCATCAAAAAATGAATAAATATATAAATACCTTGTTTCTGCATGCAACCCCCTCCCCTACACTTCCAGATTTCTCTAGGTGAGAATCACATAGCCCACAAGCTCCCCGGACTCTTGAGATATTTATGTCACACATCCTAGGAAACTGCGGGTCAACAATCGAAAATGTGCTGTACCCAGGGTTTACTGCCTCATTCTGGTTCTTGCAGCCAGCCCCCTAATGATGCACAGTTGGCTCCCAATGATGTTGGAGAATAATATAGCGGCATTGGACCCAGTGAAAGCAGCAGATCAGTGGATCACTACAGAGGACCACTAGATTTGCTGGTTATGCAAGTATGTTTATTGAGCATAACCAAGCAAACAAGGTACCAGGACACATGCCCTCAACATGTTAATGGGGACAAGGGCCTCTTTCCCACAAACCTGGGCTGTGGTTATGTTGTTCTGCCGGTGGGGGGTTGTTGGAATCTGGATGCCCTCTTTAACAAGGAGGCCCCCAGATCCCGCCCCCCCATGTTGATGAGTATGGGGTACATTTTCAGCTCACAAACAATACTGAACTGGGCACAATAGCTTCTAAAACAGGGCAAGCAACTATTATAGGGGCTCAGGACAGTAAAGGCTTGTTTACATTTGTGGTTTGGAGGGGTCAGTAAAGCCCTTAAGTTGAGCCATGTTTTTACCAGACTCCCCACCAAGACCCACCCTTTAACTGCAGTGGGCAGGGGTGTACACAAGTTGCGGCCACAGCAGGAATTATAGGCCTTGTCATGCTTGGCAGGTGTAGCTCCCACCAATCTTAACCCATTCAAGTGAATTAAGTTGCTCTGAAAGCACCCTGCAACCTTGTGTATTACAGTGACCAAGGAGTTAAAGCAGGCGGTGAGAAGGCACTGTATCACCTCCTCACCACCTGATTTAACCCCTAGGAACCCACACAAACACGTAGTTGCAGGGTGCTTGCAGAGTGGCCTATTTACTTGAATGAATCACAATTGGTGGGATGTAGTGCCCATTGAAAGTGACAGTGGTTATAATTCGTGTTCCTGCATCTGTACACCCATGGCTGCTGCCTCTGCAGCTAAAGAAGGTAGGGATAGGGTTGTTAAAACTGCATCTCAACTGCAGGGTTTGACCATCCCCCAACCTTATGTGTGAACTAGCCCTAAGGGTTTCACCGCTGAGGGCTCATTCAAAGCTGCAACAGACACTGCTGCTCCTCTGAAAAGGGATTCAAGAGTGTTAAACAGTTGGTGAGGAGGCAATAAGTCTCTGCCTGATTTAAACCTACAATTGCTGTGCAATGCACATGATTGTGGCATAGTAGTTCGCCTATTAAAGGTTTAAATCAGGCTTGAGGAGGTGACAGTGGGTGACATGGGTGACACTGTGCCTGGTGATTTTTCACTTCTCCCATATTATTCAAGTAGATCTCCACCTCTTTTAGGTTGCCTACCCATGCTCTATCCTAAGATGGACAGTCTCTCCAGGCCTTTGCAAACTTTGTGTACAAGTATTCGAAATGTGGACATTTTCTCTGAAATCTTTTGAATTACCCTCTCAATATGTGGATGAAGATCTGAAATGACTCTTTGGTCCCTTGGATTATCTTGGCACACAGTGGAAGCAGCATGTGTTAGTGGGGGGGGAGGAGGGGGCAGGTCAAATTTTGCAGCAAGGCCCACAAGCTTCAAGCTACATCTCTGCTCCTGGTTACCTTTTTCACCAATTAAATGAACAATTAAAAACAAGCACACATACACCATTGAAAAAGTATTAAAAAAAACATGACAACCTATTCATTGAGGGTGAGCAGGCCAAATCTGGCAAACCCTGAATAGCTAGAATTCAGGTGAAGCTCTGGTCAACCTGAATTTCATCCCTACCTGTCATTTTAGAGGCTGCTGCTGCTCACTTCCTTCTGACAAAGCTTTTTTACTAGTTGTCAACTAGTTGTAGACCTCAATCACCCTGAGTCACACAATTGATGATGGCAAAGAATTAACATGGAAGCTAGGTAACTGGCATCCATGGAAATGTGGGTCAACAATGGCAACCTTTAGATAAAGTGGATAAGGATTGCACCCCTGCTGAATTTTTACTGTTATCTGAAGCTCTGTTAAGATTTCTCCTCATTTACTATTGCAGCAATGATGGTTTGATTAGAAAGGAAATGAACCACTTCCGGACCGCCTACTGCATATATACTGCGGCAGGGTGGCCCGGCTGCTCGAGATAACGTACCTGTACATGATTTCGTGCATGAGGTCTGGGGCACCAGCAGCCCAATACCGCTGTCCAATCAATGTATCAGGTGGCTGTGATGGCTGCTGGCCACCCGTGATTGTTCACAGGTAGACCTCTGTTCTGTGAGGGAAGAAAATGGAGATCTTGTGTTTCTGCTAATCAGAAACACAGATCTCTGTTTTCCTCCGGTTACAGATTTTTCCCCCACAGTTAGAAAGCATTCCCTAGAGCACACTTAACCCTTTGATCGCCCCTGATGTTAACCCCTTCCCTGCCAGTGTCATTTATACAGTGACAGTGAATTTTTATAGCACTGATCACTGTATTGGTGTCAGTGGTCCCCAAAAAGTGTCACTCAGTGTCCGATTTGTCTGCTGCAGTGTCACAGTCCAGCTGATTGCCGCCATTACTAGTAAAAACAATTAAAAAAATAAAAAGTCCATAAATCTATCCCATAATTTGTAGGCTCTATACCTTTTGTGCAAACCAATCAATATACATTTATTGGGATTTCGTTTACCAAAAATATGTATCAGAACACATATTGACCTAAATTGATGAAGAAATTAGATTTTTATCATTTTTTTATTAGATATGTTTTATAGCAGAATGTAACAAATACTGTTTTTTGTTCAAAATTGTCAGTCTTTATTTGTTTATAGTGCAAAAAATAAAAACTGCAGAGGTGATCAAATACCACCAAAATAAAGCTCTATTTCTGGGAAAAAAGGACATTTTATTTGGGCACAATGTTGTATGACCGCGCAATTGTCAATTAAAGCAGTGCAGTGCCATATTGAAAAAATTGGCCTGGTCAGAAAGGGGGTAAAACTTTCCAGGGCTGAAGTGTATAAAAAACATTTGTCTTTGTACACAGACAGCAATAAAAAACTCACAGGGTTTTATCCTTTCTTTTTATGCTACTGGAAAAAAAGGATGTTTTATTTTTCCCTGCGAAGCTAATGCATATTTTTCCTTACTTCCTGTTTGTTAGGAGGATTCTACTGACAGGCCATTCATTTCAATAACAATCTTCCTATAAGGTTATATGTGCACTATATGCAATATGTGCATTTTATGCATGCAATTTAACTGTAAAATCCTCCATTTTACAAAAAAAAGTCCCAGCAGACTTAAAACTGTCTCTCTATAGCATTCCCCTTCACTCCTCTCCCAGAAGCTACATAAAAGGTTACCTAGGAAGGTGAGGGGAGGGGTGGAGGAGCTTGGCCAGCACAGACAGTAATTAAACACTTGTAGAAGAGGAGAGGGCTGTGATGTTGCAAGAGTTAGGGGGAACTGTAGCTGTGCTGGGGAATCAACAATTCCTGAGGCAGAATAAAAATAATTTTTTGAAAGGAAAAATGCTGCAAGTAGACATCTTTAAGACCTGATTTTTCTGTGCATTTATCTGCAATCTTTTTAGTTGGTGACAGGCTCTCTTTAAAATGTTTTCTTCAGCACAGCAAGCGAGGGTACATCTCCCTAACAGAGTCCCAGATAGCATTAAAAACCCTGACAAGGGTCTAATCCTTCCCCCATCTACCCAAAACTGAACTTTGCATTGTCCAGGCACAGAACATGGTTGACAGAAAACATATCTATAAGTTTACACTTCTAATTACCTGGCAATAATAGTATGAAGAATTTTTGGTATTGGTTGAATCAAAACCACAGCAGTGTGGTCTTCTTTTACGTGACAGGTTTACTTTAAGGTTTTCTGTTGTTTTCATTGTTCAGATTTTCACCTCTAATTAAGTACCTCAAAAATACTGAATTATTAAAAAAATAAAGTTAAGACAGACCTCCTAATGTGATTCTGCTTTATTTTTTTTCCATATTTGTCAATAGCTTACTGCTTCAACATTTGATGATGATGCAGTTATTCTCTAGCACAAACGGCTCTGTGGTACCTTACATCTTTAGTTCCCTGCTGCTTTCTGTAAGAAAAGGCCACTGACTTCACAATGTTAAAGCTCTGCAGGTAATATCACAAAAGCCTTACTGAGCTAACCTCACATTAAGGTAACTGACCCCATATTTTTCAAATTATAAAGAACGCATCAAAGAGCTGTAAAATGTTATTATTTCAGGTTGAATAGCATTATCTTAAACTTTTATTCTGTACTTACATATTGTCTTTTTTATTGTTGTGACAAATCGTAGAACATGGCATTAGAAATTTTTTTTCCCAGTCTTTATCTATATTTTTATTTAAAGCCCAACTCCAGGCAGCTTTAAACAAAAGTATTGGAAGTTTAAAAAGCCAAAAAAACTACCAGGCTTGCCTCCATCTCTATTTACTGTATAAATCATTCCTAACCAAGGCCTTGCTGTCTTTATCAGTGGTGCTTGATTTCTTGAACCTTTTATGTTTGGATGTATTTGCAGACCATTATCTGATTGCTCGGCTGTGCCTGAGTCTCCTTGTTCTTAGTTCTGTGGCTATAGACTAAAGTCGGCTACACATGGGCCGAATGTCGGGAAACATTTGCCAGTTCAAAAGACCCCGGCCGACATTCAGCTCATGTGTACATCGGACGTGCATGCTGGAAAGTCAGCAGCCGACTCCAGATCAGCGCTCTCAGCCAATAGTAAAGAGCGCTGATCAGAGTGTCCTGGTGGGGGGGGGGGGGCATCTCACTGTCAGAACACAAGAGCTCAGCAGGGGAGATCTCTGTACTTACTATGCATAGTAAGTACAGTGGTTCCGACCAGAGGTGACAGTTTTTTTTTTCATTTAACCTGCTGGATTGAATGAAAAAAAAAACTAGTAGTGTGTACCAGGCTTTAGTTTATGTGTTCATGTCTTTTGCTAAACGAGAATTAAAAAAACAAAACAAAAAAAAATGTTTGGCTACAATACCTTCAATTGGGAGCTATCTTCTGTAAAAAATTATTTTTTGCTACAAAATGTCCTAAGTCTTCCATATTGAATGAGCCCCTATCAAACAGGAAGCTGTAGAAATGTTTTGGGCACAGGATGTCATGGGTCATCACGTCATAGGGAGCATCACCACAGACACCTTTATTTGTAGTATAATACTGCAGAGAGTGGCACTGATGGTATCATGGCAGCACCATGTTATAAAAAAAACAGGACAGGATTAAGAGGAGAAGACCCAGTGAGTTATGTGACTGCACTGAAGACATGTAATATATATATATTAGATAGAGTAGGGAAGATTTCTGGCTGTGATTTTTCCCTCACTTTATGTTACTATGTACAATTAATGTCATTTTGTCAGTATGGCACATGCAGCAATAAAATATTTTAAGAGGCATGACATTTTTCAGAGCAGGTTTTCTAATAGTGACTAGGAATGATCTTTGGGTTTAAGTCAACCATGAATTTGAATCTGAACTCTTTCAAGTTTGCTGAATGTCTGTCATAAATCCATTGAGTGTATGTCTTACTACCACCACTAAATGAAGCTTCCAACTTCCAGTTTGTTTCAAATTGTAAACAAGTTGGCAAGCATGCCAGGTGACATCCTTGACCAAATATGGTCATGACCAATGATGTCAGTCAGCAGCTGTCTGGGGAGCTGTTATTTACCACAAGAGTTGGGTGGGAGAGGATTGACAGCACAAGTCATCAAGTTTGTGTGATGGGTCATTATTTATTGTGATTGACCTTGGATTTTCTTTGCAGGACATATTTTTTTAAGGGAGAGGTAATACAAATACTTTCCAATGCTGTGTGTGTTTTATTTACTCTAAACTCTAATCCTACTTTCCACCAGAGATCATCTTATCAAGATTATTCACCAAAGGCTCAGTTTGCTTAAGGCGTATGTAAACCCAAACATTGATCTTCTCTTATTTTCTCTCTTTTAGTCCATTAAATACATCACTGAAAGTTAGTGTAAAAAAACACAAAAACGGTTGATCCTTTTAGAAATACAGTGCTGTACTGTGTCATGTGCCCTCTCATGTTTTATCTCAAGCATTGTTATCAGTTCACTACTGTGAATTACAGAACACCTACATCTTATGTTAAAAAGATGAAGAGGGTGTTCTGTAGTTTCAAGACACTTTTTGTGTTAGGACAAAGCTGCTTCATTGGGATACAGTATAGTGAGTGAGCATTGTTGTCTAAGGATAGGAAGTGGTCTGGAAGAATCATCATATGAAAATTAATTTTAAAAAGCCTATAAAAACACCCAAACTAATGCAGCTACCACATCAGGTAAGCTGCAATACATTATATTTTTTCTTGAGTTTAGATACATTTCAAAGCCTAGCTCTGGGCACAGCAAACATTATGCCCTGGGGTCCCTCACTGTAAAATTGAAATTCTCATTATGTTTAAGGGTGTCAAAATAATGAGAAATACTTTCCCTATTTTATTTTCCAGCATATTGCCTAGAATGCCTTAAGATAAAAAACCTTCTGACTTTACAACCACTTTAGTGCATTCTGTGCATTAAGATAAAATAAAACTTCCAATAGCAGTGCCCCCCATGCCCCCCTAAACATTTACCTGAGTCTTTTCTCGATCCAGCACTGTGCCCATTTGCAGAAGCTCTTCTCTCTTTCTTGCCTCACAGATTTTGCTGATAGAAATCAAGTTGCTATCAGCTTCTGTCAATGAAATCCTGTGAGGGGGAAGAGGAGGGGGGCCAAGCTGCACTGTGTGTGTCAATAGATAGCCTGGCTCAGGATCAAGCCCATATGTGAGCACCCATAGCAAGTGGCTTGCTATTGGGGCACTCTAAAAAGAGAAGAAGTGGAGAGCTGGTGGGGGATCCCAGAAGAGGAAGTGCATGGATGCTCTGTGCAAAACCAATGCACAGAGCAGATACGTATAACACGTTTTTCTTTTTTTTTTCAATCAAGGACATTTTTATTGAAAATGTCATACAGTCATCCAGAACATGAAGACAAGTAGAAAATATTAATAGTTACATGACTTTTTTGCAGCCTGTACAGGTTCAACATTCTCAGGTGTTCTGCTTGTTGCAGACCTTCCAACACGTGAATCACCAATAGTTTCTTGCTATCTTTGATGCATTTGTGCCACACTTTTTTGCTGCACTCATTACATCATCCCTAAAAGTCTTCTGAATCATCCAAATAGTTTCTGAGGAGCAATGTAAAAGCTTAACTGAAAATTTGATACAGATTTGTTGCTCTACCTGCACAGTCATTTTCAATGCGGCAGCCACAAAGTACACATACTCAATCAATGGTGTCTAACTTCCCCACTGACTAGTACAATGAATTTGCCATTGTTCATGCATGCACATTTAAGTCCACTCTCCTTAGCTGCCAGGTTTCTTCGATGTTGTGCAAACCATTCTCGTTATATTAACAAAGACTAAACTTTTTTCCTGACAGACCTTGTATATGTAGCAACTGTTATGATAGGAAGGTGCCCACTCTGTAGATAAACCCTAACCATATTCTCCAGATTTTACCTAGTTTTATCTAGTTTTACCTAGTTTTTGCTTTCCAAACTTTAAGGAGGATGAATGGGTGCCTAAATACTAATCATGGGGCCCCCTATCAAAATGTTGTAAATTATGAGCCCTCCCACTGCCAAAGCAAGCAAGTGTTGGCCTCATGTACACTGCTGCTGGTAAACAGACGTTTAGGAGCAGTTGGGCATTTTTTTCAACTGCTCCTGAACTCTCCTCTATGTTATCTTATCAGTTCATGTACACAGGTTCGTTTATAGTCGTTACTATGCAATTGAGTTTAGAGGCTTTTTTTGGAACCCAAAAAAATGCATTAACCTCCCTGGCGGTATGATTATTTCGGATTTTAGGTGCTGAAAGCGGTACCATTATTTTGCATGGAAATTTGGCGTTTTATATTGTAGGTCTGTAAATCTTAACAATAACACACTTAAATCTGTCCAAACCAGAGTCTAGTAGATATCCAGGGTATGATAAAGTTTGAAACACAAAAACATAAATTATAATATAATAAATAAAAATAAATAATTAAAAAAAAAAAAAAATAGTAATAAAATAAATTTCCCCACAATTCACTATCGCTCAATTCTGCAAGTGTTCTAATTTACTATCGCTGTTTTCTAGCTGGTCTAAAGCCACTTTTGACGTAAAGGGACACTTTTTGGTTGCTATGGACAATCTCCAGTTTCCAGGCAGAAAGAACAGTGTATATCATGTAAAATTGCATGCAGGGCATGGGACAAAGCACTGGGGACAAAAGGGATGTGAAATCATTTCATACAGTACTGTAATCTGTAAGATTACAGTACTGTATGTGTTATGCTTTTGACATTTTTTTGAATTTGCCGCCAGGCTCCGCCCCCGTGCGTCGCGCCGCTCACAGGGAACGGAGCCTGGCACGGAGAGGCTTCGGAGGAGGACGGAGCCCTCGGACACTGCGGGTGACATCGCAGGATCCCGGGGACAAGGTAAGTAACGCCGCCCCAGGATCCTGCAATGCGATCCCGAGTGTGGCTCGGGGTTACCGCTAATGGTACTGAATTTTAACCCCGAGCCACACTCGGGAAAACCGCCAGGGAGGCTACGAAGCTCTGTTTAGAGGCATTTCAAGAGCCAAACGTGGATAAACGCGGCTAAGCACGGCTAAACTCGGCTACCCGAGTCTAGAAGCATTCTTAAAGGGAAACATTTTATTTATTACTTTTGAGCCTGGAAAATGCTAAAAACACACCCAAAACTCAATTATCACTGCCTGCAAGCTTGATATACCATGTGATATTCCCCTCATCAGCCAATTATGCTGTACAATAGACATGTGCATTCGTTTTCCTCCGAATGCATTTTCGTCCGAATTTCAGGTATTTTCGTTATCGTTTTAACAAACGATAACGAAAGTGCAGAGTCCGAAAAACGAAAGATCCGACATAAACAAATGCTTTATTTTAGTTTTCGTTGCTACAACAGTTCGATATAGATAGGAGATTCGACATGATGATGACAATAACAATCTGTGTCCATCAAACCTGTGGTCGAATGTGCCTAACCTTAGCTCTATTAGTCCAAGATTATTCTACGTAGAGAGAAAAGATTCGACGTAGGGGAGGAAAGATTCGACGTAGGGGAGGAAAGATTCGACGTAGGGGAGGAAAGATTCGACGTAGGGGAGGAAAGATAAATAAAAATAAATGATGATGATGAATGTTATTGGCTGATTGTAACCAAAGAGGTGGAGCAGTAAAATAGCTAGAACTAAGTACACACGTACTTTGGCTTATGGTGTCTGTTGAAAGTTCTAAGAAGATTCGACGGAGCAGGTAAACTATACGGCATTGTACAGTTTAGCTGCTCCGTCGAATCTTCTTTGAACATTCGACAGACACCATAAGCCTTCAATGACAGATTCGACCTTAATTTGGATTTTCGGACGAATGCAATTTTTAACGAAAAACGAAATAAATAAAAACGAATTTCGGGAGTAACTAAATAAATTTATTTTTCAGACGAAAACGAAATTCCGAAACGAAATATTTCAGTGTGCACATGTCTACTGTACAATACGCGACTTGCATTACTTGACGCTGAAGTTGAGAGTCACCAACAGACATTCCTCTGGTGGCACGCTTTACTTCATGTTGGTGTCCATGCGAACTAGACGGGGTCTAACCTTTTCCAAGAGAACGTCAAAGGTGGCAATTAACATGCATATAAAATTTTTAAAAATCCTCTGGGTAATTATGCAGCTGAACATAGATATTAGAAAGTATCCTGTGAACATGCGTTGAGCCATCAATGGATGTGTCCAGTAGTGACGAACTCTGGTCCTCTCACACAATTTTCTACATCTTTGGAGCCTCAGCAAAAGCAACATCAGAAGCATTTCCTCACACATGCTCATCATGGGATCCATATTAACAAATGAAGCCTAAAGCAGTAGTAAACGCTGTAAAACTCTGGAAAAGAGTCAAGGCAATATCATAATGTGCCAGTATGCATCGCATACTAACACATTATGAAAGAATTACCTTATAACGAAGTCCTCCAGCGATGCACTGTCACTGCTGCAGAAGCTTCCATGTTCACCGGTCTTCCCTCCCGGTTCAGGGACTCTGGGCATCTGATTGGCCGAGCTGCAAAGATGTCACTCCCAGGCATGCGTGCGGGAGTCTCGGACATGGCACACAGCTCTGAACGGAATGTCATGGTTATGTCGTTCCTTCAGAGCACATGTGTTAGTGATGTCACAGGCTGCTACTCGCAAGAATATCCCTTAATGGTGCATGTTTAGGGGATATTCATTTTACCTACAGGTAAGCTTTATTATAAGTTTACATGTAGGTAAAAATACAATTCCAGGGTTTACTACTACTTTAAAGCAATTGTCTAGTGGTGAGTAGGGATGAGCTTCGAGTTCGAGTCGAACTCATGTTCGACTCGAACATCGGCTGTTCGCAAGTTCGCCGAACAGCGAACAATTTGGGGTGTTCGCGGCAAATTCGAATGCCGCGGAACACCCTTTAAAAGTCTATGGGAGAAATCAAAAGTGCTAATTTTAAAGGCTTATATGCAAGTTATTGTCATAAAAAGTGTTTGGGGACCTGGGTTCTGCCCCAGGGGACATGTATGAATGCAAAAAAAAAGTTTTAAGAACGGCCGTTTTTTCAGGAGCAGTGATTTTAATAATGCTTAAAGTCAAACAATAAAAGTGTATAATCCCTTTAAATTTCGTAGCTGGGGGGTGTCTATAGTATGCCTGTAAAGGGGCGCATGTTTCCCATGTTTAGAACAGTCTGACAGCAAAATGAAATTTCAAAGGAAAAAAGTCATTTAAAATTACTCGCGGCTATTGCATTGCCGGTCCAACAATACACATAAAAGTTCATTGATATTGTCCCATAGACTTTAACGGTGTTCGCGTGTTCGAACAAACTTTTTTCCTGTTCGCATGTTCTGGTGGGAACCGAACAGGGGGGTGTTCGGCTAATCCCTAGTGGTGAGAGACATAAAATAATTATTATTAGCAAAAGGTTTGGTAGCAATAATTTTAACCAGCAGGATGTTTTATATTATTACATAATTGTTAGTGCTGCTGCACAGAATTGCTCTATAACCATAATACAAACTTCCTCTAAAGCCTAGAACACACAGGCCAAATGATGAGTGACATCGGCCAATTCAATCCAAGTAACTGGATGAAATTCGGGCCAATGTGTACTGCAGCCAGTTGGACAAAAGCCAGCCATTTGGCTGACTTCTGACGATGGGGCAAGACTGAAAAAAGTTTACCAATCAGCTCCCGATTACGCTCTCAGCAAATGGCCATCCCCCTGTCAGAACACAATAGCACAGCAGAGGAGCTTGATGTACTAATATTGGATTGTTAGTACAGTGTCTCCTCTGAAGCTGTTTTTTTTTTTTTTCGTTCAGCTGGGTTGAATGTAAAAAAAAACTAATAGTGTGTACTTGGCTTTAGGCTGCCTTTTTTCAGAACTGCAAATCTCAGTTATCTTATTAGCTGCACCAGAGCTGCACCAGATTTTCCAAATATTCCAGTTTTAGTGAATCAACCCCATATTGTAAAGCGCTGCATAAACTGTTGGTAGCGCTATATAAATCCTGTATAATAATAATGAATAATAATCTTATCAGTTTTTAGTTGAAGAGGCACTCTAAAGCCGGGTACACATGGGCCGAATGTCGGGTAGACATTCGTCGCAACACAACAACACAACAGCTCAGTTGGGAAGATCGCTGAACTATCCTTGCATGGTTCATACAGTGGCTACAACTGCAGCTGTCAGTTTTTTTGGTGCAACCCATTGCATGAAAAATAAACTGTAGTGTGTACCTGGCTTAAGCAAGACTGCCTTAGGTATACAAAGTTAATTTCAGAGCAGCTGCCTAGGCCACAGTTCTGCAGGGGATAAATCTACATTACGGCAGCTAAGCATATCCTGTTTGATTGAGAGAGAAAGCGAGAGGGATGCAACAATGTAATGTAAATGGTAAAACAGTTTAATTAGGTAATTTTGAATTGGATCAAGTGCTAGGAAATCTTTGTATTGTTCAGTGTACTGCCCTGCCCAAGTATGTCTTTTGTGTGTTATTTATACATTTAGCACATACCTTTTTGAAAAAGCCATGTTGTGATGGCAAAATACATTTAAGTAAGCATGTGATCCAAGGGTAGGCTCTGCCCTGGATGTTCTTTATATGTTGCCACTTACAATTCAGGTAAAGATTTAAGAGTATTCCAGTTTTAGGGACATTTACGTATACAACTTCGCTAGAGCTGAAAAAAATTCTATCCAGTTTTAAAGAGGGATCCTAATATCAATATTGCTTGAGATTCTGTATATGGGCTATAAAGCTGTGATATGTAAGGATATTGTGGACACATTGGGGTTGATTTACTAAAACCGGAGAGAGCAAAATCTGGTGCAGCTGTGCATGGTGGTAGACAATTGGCTCCTAACTTCAGTTTGTACAAATAAGCTTTGACAAAAAACTGGGAGCTGATAGGTTTCTAGGCAGAGCTGCACCATATTTTCCACATTTTCCAGTTTTAGCGAATCAACCCCAGTGTAAGTATGTTCAACTGTATGTTGAATATAGCATTTATGTGGCCTAGAGACTATCTAGACCAGGAGAGACCATATTATTTATTTATTTTATGGTTGGAATAGATGGACTTGTGTCTTTTTTAAACCTAACTATGTAACTATGTATTGTTTGACCATGATATTGTGAACCCCCGTGATTGGGGACATAGAGGGGTATGCTGTAATATTAAGAATAAATGGACTGGATCTAGGCACATATCAGGCTTAAAAAATACATTATATCTATATATCGCATTGTTGATTATATACAAGAGATTGTAAATCCTGCATGTGTTACAAAATCTGTAATATTATGACAATACACAAACACAATTTCTGCTTATTTTATCTATAAATTATTACTTTGAATACGCTATTGTTCAGAGCTAAGTGCTGACTAAACTTCTGCTTAATAAATATGTAAATCAGAATTAACAGTAGTGCAATGTCAAGTAAAAATCTTATTGGGATGTATGACTTGCTTGTTTGGCACAATGGTCTTTCTGTAATGCAATAAGATATTAGTATATTCATATTTATCCCATTTACAGGGGAATTTCAGATGTCAAGGCAGACAGAAGTTGACTCATTTAACCAAATGTCATATAAATAACACACAGCTTGAACTCTGTCTAGAATCTCTGCACATTCACACATGCCATGACATTATGTATTTTATTTTAAATAAATTATAACACATACTTTAATGCCAGCCATCTAAACACTTTAAACCTTTTTTTAACCGACAGCTGCTTTAGGCTAACTAACATTTGCTAGATGCCTATAGTTAGCAATGTCCAGAAGATATCTGTGGCATTAGTGTTCTTTTGTGCTGTTTACATTTACGATGGTAGTACTTCACTAGTGCCATAAGCCATTGGCATATAAGTAAGAGATTTCTATGCAGCAATGTATGTTAAACATGATATTCCAGTTCAGCTTAAGCCCATGGAGGAGGTTGATAAGATCTTTTCCTATTTACAATTCAGAAAAGTCAGGAGAGGGTGGCTTAGAAGCTTAGAAGACTAACTGAATAATATGCCGCACGAATCACAGCATGCTTTGCTGTAGAAATGGATAGAGTGAAACGGCTTAACATACCTCCAAACCACTGGCAACAATCTCCCAATAGACAATATATAAGGGTTTGTGAACATTGGCTCCTCTCTATGTGCCTATGACACGTAACTGACAGTTTTTTTGTTTGTAGTGTAACTAAATAGAGTTTACTGACTGGGAAGCGTACCTACTTTGCACACACTGGCTTTCAAATGCAAATAAAATTATCATATATTTTCAGTAATCACACATTTTTAACTTATTATTGTAGTGTTTACCTTCAAGGTATTTTTATGTGTATTTCACACTTTTTAATACTTATTGTATTAAACAAAGAGATTTTTCGAATAAAGCTCACCTTCAGGCAAACCAATTTAGGTTCACTCTGATCTTACTCTGTGTAAGTTAAAATCTATAAGCTTAGATAAATCAGCCTATAAATGGATAGAAAATCATCTAAACACTGTATTGAAAGATTATTGATTGCTCTAAATTGGGGCCACCAATAGAGGAGTAGAATGCAGTCCTTTCATACCAGGCCCAGACTCCATCTGGTCAGTGAAGGGCCTGGCAGTGATGGCACCAGGGTTGTACTTTGGCGTGCATTGGCATGTGGCAGGGAAGTTACTTTTTATTAATTCTCTATCTGCTGAATAATACCGCAGGTATATATATTGCACGTACACACACAGTCGATCATTAGATATGTATGCTATGCAGACCTCTCCTCTTGGCCACCTGCCCCTTCCAGCTGACTCTTTTATTCTTTCAGTCCAAAGCTGCCAGGGAAGATGACTTGTTGCATTCAACCAATGAAGGGTGGCCCACAAAACACACTGGTGATGCTTAAAGTGTAGCTAAGGGAAAAAACTTTTTTTCAGTTTTGGGTAGAGTGTCGAGAGATTAGAAAACTTGTCATTTTTTATATTTGTCTGTGCCCCCGTTTTAGCGAGGGAAATTCACCTTCTCTATTCATCCTGTTTAGCATTATCATTGAAAGCGAAAGTAAAAAAAAAATAGGGACTGACATCAGAACAGTAATTGAGGAGAAATCTTCCAATGGGGACACTATTTGTTGTAACACTGGAGACAACACAGGATTCCCTTATTTTGCAGGGATTTCTTCCTACTTCCTACTTTGGCTATGGAATAGAATGTGAAGAGAAATCTTCCCTATTGAACACAGATAGCAAAAAAAAAATCTGACAGGGGGTTATATCCCTCCCTTTGCTTTAGTTCTGCTTTAATATTACATTGTTAGTTCTTTACTCTCACACTTTAAATGTGGCTAGGCTCACTATCTCTGGTCATGCATTAATTTACTCCTCAATTTATTCACCAGGAAGGGGGAGAATCCACCCTCAGGCCTTAAACATACCTCAAAAAACCTTCTCGGTGTTATTATTTTCACCCTCCTGTTCCCTGGCTGGGGTATGCTATAAGACAGTACAGCTTCTTTATTGTGAAAGTAGAACTCACGAAAAATATATTTTTTTTAATTGTGCTTTAGCTAAACAATTTACCTCTGATTACTGTAATCCTAGGTCTTGATCACAGCTGTGTAGTGTAAAAATGCTAGCTTCACTGATGCCAAAAGGTGAAGCCAACTTTGTACTTGCAGCACCGCAGAGGTGACAGCAGTAGCTGCAAAAGTAAAGGAATACTGCCATTTATCTGCACCGTCTCCCCTCTTGTCCATTCAAAGAACGTATTCTATGAAAGGTATACAGGCCATTATGTGAATGGATGAGAAGAGAGGAACGGGGGAGTATGTTTCAGGATCTTTCATTGTCACAGCTACTGCTTTCATCCCCACAGTACTGAAATTAAAACTCTGGATGTATTTTCTTGCATCAATGAAGCTAGGATTTTTACACTACACAACCGCAATAAACCCTTGAATTAACATCATCAGAGGTAAACTGTCTGGACAGAGTACAAAAAAAAAATCTGCTTAAATGTTACTAATGCCCAAGCACGGCTTTCTAATTCTGGCCCTGGTGTAGAAACAGCACTACCCTTCTTTTCCCAAAATGTGTGAGGAGACACTGGGCTGGAGGCTGTCAGGCAGGCTGTAGAGGGCCCCATGAATTCCGGTGGTGGCTTCGCTTTACATGGCTTAAAGTTGTCATTTTTGGGACAATTATTATTTTAAACTGTTTATAAATCATATATATTTTGTATTTAAAAGTACTATTTCTGTATTTTTGGGTGGCAAAAAAGCTATCTAGTGCCAAAAGTTATTGTATGATGTCTCTCTTATTTACAAGGTGACTTGTATTTGTTGGTTGACTGAGCAACTACATGGACATTAAGGCCGGGTTCACACCTATGCGAATTAGATGCGGGTTTCTCCGTATCCAATTCGCATATCAGGAGAATGTGACTGGCTCCCTATGGAGCTGGTTCACATATCTCCATTGCGGCTGCAGAGCGCACAGCACAAAAACGCTGTGCATCTTTGGCTCCATTTCAGGGCCGAATTCAGGCATAGATTCGGCCCTGATTCATCCCTGAAACTGGGAACTGGGATGCACAGCGCTCCTGTGCGATCCGCAGCGCATTATAGTGTGAACCCGGCCTTAAGATTACCACTGTCAAATGTAAACTTACATATTTGGTGACTAAAACATGCATGCATCATGCAATTTAGGGGAAATAGTTATTTACAAGGAAATAACAGCAAGCAAAGTGAATTGGCAACAGCTTCTAGAAAAAGCAAAATAATTTCTTGTATTAAAAGAGGAATAGACTTTAAAGAGGGAGGTAATCTTTGTTTTGTAAGCCAGATCAAAATAATAATGTTGTGGAACTGGAAAAAGAACAGAGAAAGGCTACAAAATAATAAAGAGCATGGAGAACCTCATATGTGATGAAATGTTAAATGAACTGAAATGATTTACCCTGTGATCGGGGGAGGATATAATTACTTTGAATAAACATATAAATTGGTCCACATAGCACAGTAAACAGTTGTTAATGCAGGGCAAACCAACTGGTTCACTTTAATACCTCCTTCTCTAGCAGCATGTATTAGCTTTTTCTTCACTCTCCTTCTGCTCCATTTCACTGCCTAAAGTAGGGTAAGCTCCCCTGTGTAAGTTACAACTGGCCTGCAGGGATGATGTGACTCCTGCACATGCGTGCGAGAGTCATTCATCCCAGCACAATGGCACTGTGCCGAGGATATATGCTGAGTTATGCATGTGTACATTTAAAAGAAGATTGCATACTGGCAGGTAAAATTTTTCATTGCAGAAGAGACATTGGGGTTCATTTACTAAAACTGAGGAGCAAAAGCATAGAAACCAATCAGCTTCCAGGTTTTTTGTCAAAGCTTAATTGAACAAGCTGAAGTTAGAAGCTGACTGGCTACTATGCACAGCAGCACCAGATTTTGCACATACATACATTCAAAAGAAGATTGTGAACAGGCAGGTACATTTGTTTTATTGTAGAAGAGACGTAGAAGAGACATAGAAGAGACATATTTTTTATTGTAGGCCTGCAATTCTTAGTAATAACACACTTAAATCTGTCTGAACAAGGATCTAGTAGACATTTCGGGTACGATAAAGTTTGAAACACGAAATGATAAATTATAATATAATAAAAATTATAATTATAAAATTATAAAAAATAATAATATAAAAATAATAAAAATAATTTCCTCACGATTCACTATCGCTTAATTCTGAAAGTGTTCTAATTTACTATCGCTGTTTTCTAGCTGGTCTAAAACCACTTTTGACGTAAAGGGACACTTTTTGGTTGCCATGGACAATCTCAAGTTTCCAGGCAGAAAGAACAGTACAGTATATATAATATAAAAGTGCAGGTAGGGCACTGGACAAAGCACTAAGGACAAAAGGGATGTGAAATGATTTGATACAGTAATGCAAGATTACAGTGTATTGTATGTGTTCTGTTTTGTGTACTTTTTGAATTTGTCGCCGGGCTCTGCCCTCATATGTTGCGACAAACGACAAACAGAGCATAGGGTAGAGAACACAGCCCACAGACACAGCGGGGGGACATCGCAGGATCCTGGGGGCAAGGTAAGTACACTGCACCAGGATTCTGCAATGCAATCCCGAGTGTGTTACCGCTAATGGTACTGAAATTTAACCCCGAGCCACACTTGGCATTACTGCTAGGAAGGTTAAACTTTGGATATTAACTTTACGATCGTTGCAATGAACACAAAAGCACACTGTGAGACTGAAAGAAAAGGTTTACCCTTTTGAGTTCCAGTGCTGTGTATAAGCACACTTGTTGCCATTTCACAGCCGCTTGATATGGCTTGGTATCTATTTACATGATGCAACCTCATCTTATATTTTACCAAAAATTGGGCATTATCTTTAGTGTATTTTGTGCTGAAAATTTGGGTTTGTTAAACATGTAAAGCTACAACATTTTTACTCTTCAAAGTCTCTGTTTTCATAAAAAAATATATAGTAATGTTAGAGGGTTTTAAATAATATGTAGGCCTAAATGTGGTTACCTTTCAAAATAAGAAAGGGCTCTCTAAAGTAAAAGCTGTGAAAAAGGGAACAGCATTCCTCATAAATGATTCTAGTTACAGTAAGTAGATTTCGTTACCTAAAATGTATGCTGAGCATTCATTAGTCTACGGATAAGATAATCTACTTAAGATTTAGATTTTTAACATTAAATCATAGACTTGATTGTATGGCAATATACTGTAGAATAATACATATACATTTTTTAAACAAGTGTTTTTTTCTACGTTCAAAAGGTGTCCAAAAATGGGGAATTCAGATTGTTTATAAAAGAGCTGATTCTCAACATAGCTCTTTAGCGCATTTAGAAAGTGTTCAGTCCTTATTATACTTATAAGTTCCCTATATGTAAGCTTTTTTTGTGCCTTTTACTTAACCTAGTATCCTGGGGTCATCTGCTGTAACTACACCTCATCTCCTTTTGCTGTCATATGGATTTTGAAAAATCATTGAACATATGGACTTACTGAATTGCTACCTTTAAGGATATTTTGCAACCTTGTCATTTTATTTATGTGGCACAAAGAAATATGGAAAAATGTAAAAAGGGCAATCTAGTTTTCTAAGTAGGTAGAGTGTCCTAAAAAGTATCTAGAATACTAAATTGGGATTATTCTTGACTAGTCTAGGCAGTAAATACATTGTGTTGTCATTGGTAAAGGTCAGTAGTTGTATTTGCATTCATTAGAAGGACAATTTTATGCAATAATTTAAAATTGGTACGTTATAAATTTTGTCAGATGGTATTATGATATATGTAATATTTCTTGCACACCTTCTACTGTCAGTGCCTTAATCACCTCCCAGAGTAGATGGGAATAATACAAGCCATTATACTCTGACACTGATAAATGATAAAACTTCCTCTCAATTTATCAATTACAGTATATTCTGTTATTGATGTACAACGTTATATCAAGACATTGCTGAAAAACAGCCATGAACATCTGAGCATGTTTCTCCTTTAGCGACTTAGTTAGTCCAAAAACAGTGCAAGGATAGGCTAAGTAATGCTAACGTTCCATTTCTTAATAATAATGGTCATCCACAAAGTTTCCTAGTATTTAATAATATGGTCTTCACATAATTACACACAGGTATATTCTTGCTTTAATAATGCATGTCCTAAACAGATATTTTACAGTAAACTTAAAATGTTAGGGACTCCTATGTGCAAATGTTTATAGCAACAATTAGAAGATTATATTTCTGAATAATATTTGGCTGAATTGGTCAGCCAACAGCATTCTATAAATGTGTTCATACAAAATTCACACAGCTTTCAACCAAGATTCACTGATTTCTTGAATAGGGGTCAAATGAAAATGTCTGAATCCTGGATAAATGTTGTGTCACGCTTGTGTGAATAAATATGTAAACAAATCCCTTGGTATGTAACCATTCAAGTGTCCAAAACAGAACTTTGATCAAAAAGACAGAATTAATTACAATAATACCACAACAGGTAATTTGCTACATGCAATTTAGGTTTAGATGACAAATTATCTGTCCATATAGTGACCCAGCAAGTGACCTAGGCATTCCACTTTTGCAGTAAAAGTCTTGTAAGACATCGGGGTGATTAGGTTCAAGTGGTACTTGCAGTTTTCCAGAAACATGCCACTCCTGCATTTTTAGGACATTGCAGCCCACTTTTATTCAAAGGTAACAAAAAAGTTCAAACAAACAGTAATCTTCCCTCGCGGGAGGTTCCACCATCACTGTATGAACACAAACTTCAGCCTCCTGGCTTACTCACTGTCAGCTTTGTGCTGTTTGGATGCGGGACACATCTGCCTGCTATAGATATGCACACACAGGCTGCCACCTGCAGCATAAAGCCTCGTACACACGATCGGAATTTCGGCAGGGAATTGTGTGATGACAGACTGTTTGCCTAAAATCCGACCATTAGTACGCTCCTTCAGACAATTGTTGTCCATCTTTCCACCAACAAATGTTGAATGGCAGGCTAGTACATTTTTGACGGACAACGGGCCAAAGTACAAACACGCATGCTTGGAATCAGTGCTCACTAATCACGACATTAGCAGAAGGTGCCCAGAGGGTGGCGCTCAAGAGCTGAAATTCTACATAGTACGCCACTACGTTCGTGCTTGTTGTGCCGTTTGTATGCAAGACAAGTTCCTGCCACAAAAGTCTGATGCTTTATTGTCCAACAATCTGATTGTGTGTATGAGGCTTTAGACTCTAAAACCTCATACCTTTTTTTCCTGGAGCTGTCTCCTACTGGGACCCTCCCTACCTCCTAGGCCAGACTTCCTGTCTGCCAGGTGCAGCTGTCTCCAAGTCTGATCCCTGAGCTCTAATCCTGGGAAGAATATAAATCAGCATGCCTGTCTTTGTAAAAAACAGGCTGAAATTGCTTATATACACAGTGACACAGGGTCGTATGTATTTGTGTACTGGAAAAAAAATCTTCTAACCCATAGGACATCCATGTTTCTAAATTAGAATAATTGAAGATGGATGCAGGCTCATACATGTGAAGTTGTGGACTAGAGCAGGAAAATTTCAGAAGTGGTCATTGTTTTCATCTTTACTGTTTTGTGGTCATAGAGTCACAGTGAATGTTGCCTGGGGGACTGTAAAGATTCCATAGTCACAAAATAACCAATGGGTGTATTGGGAATATTACAGTACATTGAAACACTGGCAAACATCCCTTTGAAACACAATCTAGGGGCAAAGATGGATTGGGTAGGTCAGCTTGTACATTCCACTGTCCTCTGATGTTTATGGTAACTTTTAGAATTCTACAAACCTTTGAAATTTAAATAAAAAAAACTGAAATATATTAAAATATCATATTGTCTTTCATAGGCAGGTGGCAATCGTGTTAAACTTGTCTTCAAATAATTTACACTGTAACAAATACAGCCTTGTTAGTGTTTCTGTTAGGGGAAGCAAACATTTTCTCTCAAGTGTTTTAAATTGATCATACATCCATTGTCTCTTTTATGCCTGAGGCCCAAACTCCTAGACATCTGATGGGTCTTCAAGTAATTGGACATAGACTGTCTTTTCAATTGTGAATATTTTAACAGAAGGAAATAAAGTTAAACTGTGATATTGTTTTCATGTCTTTGAAATAGTGGCTGACCTTGATTTGCATTTATACCTTATTGAGTTTCTCCTATACAAGAGTAATACTAGGAACTCAGACAATGTATGACCCTGGTGAGCCCCGCAGATATGTAGTTTCATGAATTTTCATGTGTTCTGTCTTGATTGACAGTCACAGGGTGATCTGTTAAATTATGTTTGACAATGCTTACAGAAGTTTTCTGTGATTCTGATTCTTTAACCTGTGCCCACTAACAGGTGATGCTTTGTAATATTACTGCTAAAATTCAAGCACCTCATTTAAAGCAGCTGTCTTTGCAAATCTCATTCTATCTGCATGTTTTACATTTACAGGGCTGGGCAAATCTCAGGAGTCAGGCAGCCCATTTGCCTAAACCAATTATATCTCACACCTTTTTTGAGGCTTTTATATTATTGTCTGTGGAGGCATATGTCCCCTGGTTCATACATTTTTTTGAATGACCCCTAATTCTCTGATCCTTTATTATTTGAATTTTTGCTTTGTTTCCAGAATTTTTTGTCTAAGGTAGCTAATATCAAAATTCTTCAGGCATATTAACCTTCAGAAGAAACAAAATATCCATAAATTGTCTCAGAAAATAGCTCAATTCACCTACGTTTTGCAATGTATTGGATTTATCTGCAAATAAATATATATAGATGTATATAGATTCCTGTATATGTAATAAACATTATACAGTATATTTGTTACTGCATTTGCGCTAAAGCTTAAGGCAGACTATGGTTCCATGACAGCAATTATTTTAGACAGAAGGAGGATCACTAGAGACTACTTGCAGTGTATCCCAAAAAAATTACTAACGGGAAGAAAGTTTCATATTGAATCATGTACCTCACCAAAACTTGAGCTAGATAGACAAAGGTCTCCCAAGGAATGAACGGGGACATGTCTGTCTGTCATTTGTGCCCTATACATAGGTAGCACCTTTGATTTGGTTCAGGTAGTACAGAGATTTTAAAAGATTTTATGCATGCCAATGAGTTCCTCCAATTTTGTTATCTTGTTGTTGTCTTTTAAGGGTGGCCCTAGCAGACTCATCTTTAAACATTGTGCCAGGCTAGGGACTGGGAGGTATTTGGCTATTTACAGACACATTTACCTAATTTGAACAGAACCTGACCCCTATTGTTTACAATGACAACACTGGTTCAGTGCAGGTGCTTTGTGATGTCTGCAAGTATCCTGTTAGTAATTTCAATTAAAACTTGTGTCCCTGTAGAGCCCCCTTGGAACTTTGACACAGGCTGTACATGGGGCCTTAACTTTTGCCCAAGTCCATATTTAATCCACTTCCTGTAATTCAACTGTAAAATGCAGTGGTGGCCCGTCCATTAGAGGCATCCGGGTACCGCCCCCTCTCTCTTAGCCACCCCCTATATGCATAATGGATAGATTCATGCTCAGCATGAATCTATCCATGGCCGCTGCAGCCACCCCCTATTCATGTGTCTGGCCCCTTTCAGGGCACTAGGTGCATGAATTACAACGCCCAGGGTTTTTTCTGAAGCACCTGATTAGAGCCAGAGGCTCTAATAGGCTTCAAAATAGAGTGGGCTCAGGTCGCAGAGGATGCGTCCGGAGCCCACTCAGGTGTGTTACAAAGGGATATTCGCTGTTGAAATACTGATCCTTAATCGTTCAATCAGAAGCGGGTGTGAGACCCATTTTACGATTGGCCAAAAAGAGAAGACTCCCAATTGGCCACCAAGGAGGAGAGAGGAAATGGAAGTCGCTGCTGTCATCGCTGTGATGACCAGGAGAATGGGAGGCCACCAAGCAGGGGAAGTCCACCTGCCACCACTGGTAAAATGATAAAGTAAGCCTATATTAAAAAGAACTGTTACTCAGTATATAGTGCAAGCCTAATTTTCAAGGGACTCCTCAGGGACACATGGTTCAAGATCAGAATTTTCTTACACCCACCCTGCAGTTACCAGTACCATCCTTCCATGTGTCTCTTCTGCAGCTGCTGGAGCAAAAGAAAAAAAAAACAAAACAAATCAACCCTGTGCCCGGTGTGTTTATGTAAGCTTAACAAAAATATTTAAAAAGGAAGAGAAGTGCCAGGCAAATCATACTGCAGGTACTATGTAAGTGCACATTATATTGTCAACAATTTGCATTTTAATCAAATAAAATAATGCTGCACTAGGATTTGCCTGGCACTCCTCTTCCTTTTTTGCCTTCCTTTTTCCCATAGTGATCGGGTCTCCCAGCCCACCCCTGAAGCAGCCTTGCTCCCTTTGCAGCATTTGTTTCAGAGACTCAGAGTTGACAGGGGCACTCCCCCTTAGAACGCAATTTAGATTTTTAACATTAAATCATAGACTTGATTGTATGGCAATATACTGTAGAATAATACATATACATTTTTTAAACAAGTGTTTTTTTCTACGTTCAAAAGGTGTCCAAAAATGGGGAATTCAGATTGTTTATAAAAGAGCTGATTCTCAACATAGCTCTTTAGCGCATTTAGAAAGTGTTCAGTCCTTATTATACTTATAAGTTCCCTATATGTAAGCTTTTTTTGTGCCTTTTACTTAACCTAGTATCCTGGGGTCATCTGCTGTAACTACACCTCATCTCCTTTTGCTGTCATATGGATTTTGAAAAATCATTGAACATATGGACTTACTGAATTGCTACCTTTAAGGATATTTTGCAACCTTGTCATTTTATTTATGTGGCACAAAGAAATATGGAAAAATGTAAAAAGGGCAATCTAGTTTTCTAAGTAGGTAGAGTGTCCTAAAAAGTATCTAGAATACTAAATTGGGATTATTCTTGACTAGTCTAGGCAGTAAATACATTGTGTTGTCATTGGTAAAGGTCAGTAGTTGTATTTGCATTCATTAGAAGGACAATTTTATGCAATAATTTAAAATTGGTACGTTATAAATTTTGTCAGATGGTATTATGATATATGTAATATTTCTTGCACACCTTCTACTGTCAGTGCCTTAATCACCTCCCAGAGTAGATGGGAATAATACAAGCCATTATACTCTGACACTGATAAATGATAAAACTTCCTCTCAATTTATCAATTACAGTATATTCTGTTATTGATGTACAACGTTATATCAAGACATTGCTGAAAAACAGCCATGAACATCTGAGCATGTTTCTCCTTTAGCGACTTAGTTAGTCCAAAAACAGTGCAAGGATAGGCTAAGTAATGCTAACGTTCCATTTCTTAATAATAATGGTCATCCACAAAGTTTCCTAGTATTTAATAATATGGTCTTCACATAATTACACACAGGTATATTCTTGCTTTAATAATGCATGTCCTAAACAGATATTTTACAGTAAACTTAAAATGTTAGGGACTCCTATGTGCAAATGTTTATAGCAACAATTAGAAGATTATATTTCTGAATAATATTTGGCTGAATTGGTCAGCCAACAGCATTCTATAAATGTGTTCATACAAAATTCACACAGCTTTCAACCAAGATTCACTGATTTCTTGAATAGGGGTCAAATGAAAATGTCTGAATCCTGGATAAATGTTGTGTCACGCTTGTGTGAATAAATATGTAAACAAATCCCTTGGTATGTAACCATTCAAGTGTCCAAAACAGAACTTTGATCAAAAAGACAGAATTAATTACAATAATACCACAACAGGTAATTTGCTACATGCAATTTAGGTTTAGATGACAAATTATCTGTCCATATAGTGACCCAGCAAGTGACCTAGGCATTCCACTTTTGCAGTAAAAGTCTTGTAAGACATCGGGGTGATTAGGTTCAAGTGGTACTTGCAGTTTTCCAGAAACATGCCACTCCTGCATTTTTAGGACATTGCAGCCCACTTTTATTCAAAGGTAACAAAAAAGTTCAAACAAACAGTAATCTTCCCTCGCGGGAGGTTCCACCATCACTGTATGAACACAAACTTCAGCCTCCTGGCTTACTCACTGTCAGCTTTGTGCTGTTTGGATGCGGGACACATCTGCCTGCTATAGATATGCACACACAGGCTGCCACCTGCAGCATAAAGCCTCGTACACACGATCGGAATTTCGGCAGGGAATTGTGTGATGACAGACTGTTTGCCTAAAATCCGACCATTAGTACGCTCCTTCAGACAATTGTTGTCCATCTTTCCACCAACAAATGTTGAATGGCAGGCTAGTACATTTTTGACGGACAACGGGCCAAAGTACAAACACGCATGCTTGGAATCAGTGCTCACTAATCACGACATTAGCAGAAGGTGCCCAGAGGGTGGCGCTCAAGAGCTGAAATTCTACATAGTACGCCACTACGTTCGTGCTTGTTGTGCCGTTTGTATGCAAGACAAGTTCCTGCCACAAAAGTCTGATGCTTTATTGTCCAACAATCTGATTGTGTGTATGAGGCTTTAGACTCTAAAACCTCATACCTTTTTTTCCTGGAGCTGTCTCCTACTGGGACCCTCCCTACCTCCTAGGCCAGACTTCCTGTCTGCCAGGTGCAGCTGTCTCCAAGTCTGATCCCTGAGCTCTAATCCTGGGAAGAATATAAATCAGCATGCCTGTCTTTGTAAAAAACAGGCTGAAATTGCTTATATACACAGTGACACAGGGTCGTATGTATTTGTGTACTGGAAAAAAAATCTTCTAACCCATAGGACATCCATGTTTCTAAATTAGAATAATTGAAGATGGATGCAGGCTCATACATGTGAAGTTGTGGACTAGAGCAGGAAAATTTCAGAAGTGGTCATTGTTTTCATCTTTACTGTTTTGTGGTCATAGAGTCACAGTGAATGTTGCCTGGGGGACTGTAAAGATTCCATAGTCACAAAATAACCAATGGGTGTATTGGGAATATTACAGTACATTGAAACACTGGCAAACATCCCTTTGAAACACAATCTAGGGGCAAAGATGGATTGGGTAGGTCAGCTTGTACATTCCACTGTCCTCTGATGTTTATGGTAACTTTTAGAATTCTACAAACCTTTGAAATTTAAATAAAAAAAACTGAAATATATTAAAATATCATATTGTCTTTCATAGGCAGGTGGCAATCGTGTTAAACTTGTCTTCAAATAATTTACACTGTAACAAATACAGCCTTGTTAGTGTTTCTGTTAGGGGAAGCAAACATTTTCTCTCAAGTGTTTTAAATTGATCATACATCCATTGTCTCTTTTATGCCTGAGGCCCAAACTCCTAGACATCTGATGGGTCTTCAAGTAATTGGACATAGACTGTCTTTTCAATTGTGAATATTTTAACAGAAGGAAATAAAGTTAAACTGTGATATTGTTTTCATGTCTTTGAAATAGTGGCTGACCTTGATTTGCATTTATACCTTATTGAGTTTCTCCTATACAAGAGTAATACTAGGAACTCAGACAATGTATGACCCTGGTGAGCCCCGCAGATATGTAGTTTCATGAATTTTCATGTGTTCTGTCTTGATTGACAGTCACAGGGTGATCTGTTAAATTATGTTTGACAATGCTTACAGAAGTTTTCTGTGATTCTGATTCTTTAACCTGTGCCCACTAACAGGTGATGCTTTGTAATATTACTGCTAAAATTCAAGCACCTCATTTAAAGCAGCTGTCTTTGCAAATCTCATTCTATCTGCATGTTTTACATTTACAGGGCTGGGCAAATCTCAGGAGTCAGGCAGCCCATTTGCCTAAACCAATTATATCTCACACCTTTTTTGAGGCTTTTATATTATTGTCTGTGGAGGCATATGTCCCCTGGTTCATACATTTTTTTGAATGACCCCTAATTCTCTGATCCTTTATTATTTGAATTTTTGCTTTGTTTCCAGAATTTTTTGTCTAAGGTAGCTAATATCAAAATTCTTCAGGCATATTAACCTTCAGAAGAAACAAAATATCCATAAATTGTCTCAGAAAATAGCTCAATTCACCTACGTTTTGCAATGTATTGGATTTATCTGCAAATAAATATATATAGATGTATATAGATTCCTGTATATGTAATAAACATTATACAGTATATTTGTTACTGCATTTGCGCTAAAGCTTAAGGCAGACTATGGTTCCATGACAGCAATTATTTTAGACAGAAGGAGGATCACTAGAGACTACTTGCAGTGTATCCCAAAAAAATTACTAACGGGAAGAAAGTTTCATATTGAATCATGTACCTCACCAAAACTTGAGCTAGATAGACAAAGGTCTCCCAAGGAATGAACGGGGACATGTCTGTCTGTCATTTGTGCCCTATACATAGGTAGCACCTTTGATTTGGTTCAGGTAGTACAGAGATTTTAAAAGATTTTATGCATGCCAATGAGTTCCTCCAATTTTGTTATCTTGTTGTTGTCTTTTAAGGGTGGCCCTAGCAGACTCATCTTTAAACATTGTGCCAGGCTAGGGACTGGGAGGTATTTGGCTATTTACAGACACATTTACCTAATTTGAACAGAACCTGACCCCTATTGTTTACAATGACAACACTGGTTCAGTGCAGGTGCTTTGTGATGTCTGCAAGTATCCTGTTAGTAATTTCAATTAAAACTTGTGTCCCTGTAGAGCCCCCTTGGAACTTTGACACAGGCTGTACATGGGGCCTTAACTTTTGCCCAAGTCCATATTTAATCCACTTCCTGTAATTCAACTGTAAAATGCAGTGGTGGCCCGTCCATTAGAGGCATCCGGGTACCGCCCCCTCTCTCTTAGCCACCCCCTATATGCATAATGGATAGATTCATGCTCAGCATGAATCTATCCATGGCCGCTGCAGCCACCCCCTATTCATGTGTCTGGCCCCTTTCAGGGCACTAGGTGCATGAATTACAACGCCCAGGGTTTTTTCTGAAGCACCTGATTAGAGCCAGAGGCTCTAATAGGCTTCAAAATAGAGTGGGCTCAGGTCGCAGAGGATGCGTCCGGAGCCCACTCAGGTGTGTTACAAAGGGATATTCGCTGTTGAAATACTGATCCTTAATCGTTCAATCAGAAGCGGGTGTGAGACCCATTTTACGATTGGCCAAAAAGAGAAGACTCCCAATTGGCCACCAAGGAGGAGAGAGGAAATGGAAGTCGCTGCTGTCATCGCTGTGATGACCAGGAGAATGGGAGGCCACCAAGCAGGGGAAGTCCACCTGCCACCACTGGTAAAATGATAAAGTAAGCCTATATTAAAAAGAACTGTTACTCAGTATATAGTGCAAGCCTAATTTTCAAGGGACTCCTCAGGGACACATGGTTCAAGATCAGAATTTTCTTACACCCACCCTGCAGTTACCAGTACCATCCTTCCATGTGTCTCTTCTGCAGCTGCTGGAGCAAAAGAAAAAAAAAACAAAACAAATCAACCCTGTGCCCGGTGTGTTTATGTAAGCTTAACAAAAATATTTAAAAAGGAAGAGAAGTGCCAGGCAAATCATACTGCAGGTACTATGTAAGTGCACATTATATTGTCAACAATTTGCATTTTAATCAAATAAAATAATGCTGCACTAGGATTTGCCTGGCACTCCTCTTCCTTTTTTGCCTTCCTTTTTCCCATAGTGATCGGGTCTCCCAGCCCACCCCTGAAGCAGCCTTGCTCCCTTTGCAGCATTTGTTTCAGAGACTCAGAGTTGACAGGGGCACTCCCCCTTAGAACGCCATGTTCAACTCATTCATTTTTAGGACTTTGATCGATCGATTTTTTACAAAAGCTTTAGTTTTTTATTTATTTTTGATTCAATTTTTACCTCTACAATATATTTTTATTGTTGAAACTGCATGTCCTCCCACTATTTTTCACAAGCAGGCATTTCATCGCTGAGCGTTACACTAGTGCTTTATGTGTGTGTGTTTTTTTTAACAAAAAAATTTCAATCAGCCCCCATCCTGGAGTTTATGGCTTGTGCTACACCACAGTAGCAGGTACCCAGCTGCCATTGTTTTGAAGTGTCTACACCGCTGGACCATGTTGTCAGTGATAGGGTACACATAAGCAAAAAGCAAAGATATGCAATGCAGTAAGCATGGACAGGGAAGCTACATATCCTTTACAGGATACTCGGTCAAGCTTCTGAAATTTGAGAAAGATGCTTGAGCAGGTGGTGTTGCCATGTGTTTTTTCCAATTGGGACAGCATATACACATGTACCTCTCCTCCTCACTGGCCTCCCCCTCCTCTTCCTCCTCAACCTCCCTTTCCCTCTACTCCTGCTCCCCTTCCTCTTTCACCTCTTCCTCCTACTCCTCTTTACCCTCTTCCACCTACTCCTCTTTACCCTCTTCCACCTCTAGCTCTTCACTCTACTGCTCCTTCCCTGCTTCTTTTCCTCTCCCTCCACCTCCACTTCCTTCTATGTGATTAGGGCATGAGGGGAGGCTTTTGAAATCTAGTATTGTCTTTTTGCCTAATCAGTGGTTTATCATCTAGGATACCTGTACCATTTTGACCCTTTTTGAAGAGTTCATTAAAATGGTGATTTGCAATGAGGCAGAGATTAGTGACACAATCCCTGACACAATCTGCTCCTCTTGGATCACACATTGCACAAAGATTGGATCACTAAAAAAAAGCAACATTACAATCTCTTATTTAGTGCAAAGTTCCTGGCAACCGATGACATAAAATTTGTACAAATCATATCCCTCTATAGTGTGTAATTTCTGTCTGCTGAATCATTCCTCAGCTATCTGTATGAGTCATGTCTGTTTTCCTGACACCAACAGGTAAAAAGGTGACAGGGGAGGGAGCTCCAGCACACAGACTGTGATTCACAGCCTCAACATTGTAAAGGGGGGTGGTGTTACTTCCCTTCAATCAGCTCTCACTGAGCTCTGATTGTAATTTCAGCTCAGCTCCCCCGTCCCCTGCGTTCCGAAAACTCAAATGAGCTGTATAAATTCTGCAAATTTAACAGCTGTAGAAAAGCTAAGACTGAAATCACATTAACATATTTCCACCTACCTTAATTTTTTACTATTTTTATCATTTACAACATTTTTTTGTTTTACTATTTAGGCTATCACTGCCCAGGGAAATAAAATATGAGCAGGGACACCCATTTAAATATTTTTAAAAACTACAGCTTAAAATAATATTTTGCTTGTGGGAGGTTGCAGAGGAATATGAACCCTGATGTTTATTTAATGTGATCAGTTGTTGAGCATAAGTGCCATAACACGCTGGGATAAGCAAACAGAAAGGCACCCTTGAATTATAGTTGAAGAACAAGTTTTTTTATCATTCAAGAAATCATTTACTACAACACTTCCTGTATTTAGTGAAACTTTATTGGCCTGACAGCTCCACAATAACATATTCTAAACCACCAAAATTGTTTATATGCATATTATTACATTCTTGCAATATTAATACTTTTTTCTTTTCCTTATAAGGCCATTCCTGCCAAAGTAAAGCAATGATAGGAAAACTGGGTAAAAAAAATTGGAAACCGGGGGACCACTCAGACTTTGTAGGACCACCACATTTGATAGAAAACACATTTTAATCCCGATTGAACCTCACCGTCAATTTTTTTTGAGTGTCCAAAGAAAGAGGAAAGCCCTGAAACTCAAAGCAACACCCACTTCACCATCTCCAGCAATAACCTTCCCATGCTAGGTTTTCGCTGAAGTGGAAGAAAAAAAGTCCTCAAACCTATTACATGGCCAGTGCCTGTATGCCTTTTAGGCATTTTTTTTTATCTGCTACCATGCCAAAACATCCCCTTTTCTCTATTTTAATAAAATGAATCAGACCTGGCTCACAGAAGACTACCATGTACCTACTACAGATGTTACAGATTAAATAAATGCTCTTATTTTATTTAAGAAAAGACCAAACACATTCCCTGTTATTCTCATTGTTGCTGCCATTGCTGTCAACATTTTTGCCTCCTGGCACCTTTCAACCTTCTCCTTCTCCTCCCACTTGCCAAATATTCATTTGATCCGCTCAAATTCAAAAACAGAGAACAGAAAACTCTCTGAGCATTTTTGTCTTATGAAATTGCCTTGTGTCTCTATATTTAGGCTTGTGCTTGTTGTATTAAAAATGCAGTGGCAGTGGTCAATTTACCTGAGACCTGAGGTGCAAAGTCTAAAGAGCCACCTTGTATTCATTTGTGCACCTTGCAACTAGTGATGGACTTTGCTTGAAAAAGATCCCCTTGGTTCAGTTAGACTGGCATAGTATCTTTGCACTTAAAAATATTAGGTTGCTGAAAAAAAAACCTGCCTTGTATTGATATATCCTGCTTCAACTTATTTTTTGTGCATGTGTATTTGATATACTTTATTGATATTTTTATTGTAAAAAACAAACTTGCCCTGTTTATATATGTATAATTTGGTCTATTTTACCTGGAAACATTAAACTACTACCTTGCTTCTGGTCATTTTTTTTTCTGAAGTTTCCGAGACAATTTGCCTTTATTTTTAGTGTAAAAAAAACACATGCCTTGTGTCTATGCATATTCCCTCTTCAATTTGCTCACATTTTGAGTATGCCATTCACTTTTGATCACCAATCCTCACATGGGATATGCTTGAACTGGATAAAATCCAGAGAAGGGCAACAAAGAAAATAAGGGGGTTTGAGGACATCAATTGTGAGGAACAACTACAAACATTAAAGTTATTCTCCCTGGAAAAGAGATGCTCAAGAGGGATTATGACTGCAATAAACAAATCGTTAAATGGTGACTCTAGTATTGGGAGGAAATGATATAACCTTAGAAGACAAGCGGCCACAGAATTAAGTTGGACGAAAAAGTAGTTCAATCTTAAACTGTGTAAGGGCTTCTTTACTGTTAAACTTCCCCTTCCCCTGGTCACTTTTTTCAGAGTCTATTCACATCTGGTGCTGTGGGCTATTCCAGCACCAACCCACCACTCTTCCACTGCAGGACAAGGCAAAATGCCTTGTCTCCACAATCACAGCCAACAACAATTAATAAATGCTGTATTATCTGTGAAAGAGCACATGCAGCCTGTTACAACTGTAGTGCATGTGGACAGAGACATGGTGTAAAAAAGTCTGCAGGATATTAGCAGCATTAAGATGTAACAAATGATAAAAAAAGATATAACCCAATCCTCTCCACTTCTAATTCTCTAAGATACACAACATTTTGCTACCTACATGACATTCAGTAGGGATTTACATCTACCTTAAAAACTTAAGGACCACCCTTGCAGATATACTGTGGCAGGGCAGCCCTCCTGCACAAAATCAAGTACGTGATTTCGTGCAGTGGGCCTGGGGCGCACGCGTGCCACGGGTGACCCACTCCCGCTGTCACTGGACACAGAAGGAGCCAATCAGCGTGTCTGGCTATGTAAACAAGGCAGACCACTGTTCTGCCAGAGGGAAAAATGGAGATCTTGTGTTTCTGCTAAACAGAAACACAGATCTCTGTTCTCCTTTAGTCAAAGCACATCCCCCGCAGTTAGAAAGCACCCCCTAGGGAAACATTTAACCCTTTGATTGCCCCTGATGTTAACCCCTTCCCTGCCAGTGTCATTTGTACAGTGACAGTGCATTTTGTTAGCACTGATCACTGTATTGGTGTCACTGGTCCCCAAAAAGTTTTACCTTGTGTCAGATTTGACTGCTGCAATGTCGCAGTCTCACTAAAAATCACTCATCGCTGCTGTTACTGGTAGAAAAATAAATAAAAGTTCCATAAATATATCCCATAGTTTGTAGATGCTATAACTTTTGTGCAAACCAATCAATATACATTTATTGGAATTTTTTTTTACCAAAAATATGTAGCAGAATACATATTGGCCTAAATTGATGAATACATTTGATTTTTAAAAATGTTTTATTGGGTATGTTTTATAGCATAAAGTAAAAAATATTTTTTTTTTTTTTCAAAATAGTTAGTCTTTTTTTGTTTATAGCGCAAAATATAAAAACCGCAAAGGGGATCAAATACCACCAAAATAAAGCTCTATCTATGGAAAAAAAAAGGACATCAATTTTATTTGTGTAGAGTGACCCTCGACCGCACAATTGTCAGTTAAATCAATGCAGTGCCGTATCGCAAAAAAATGGCCCAGTCATGAAGGGGGTAAAACCTCCTGGGGCTGAAGTGGTTAATAAACCTGCCAGTGCCTACAAGCACTACAATAATCTCTCCCTACCCAAGCTGTCAGCAGTACTCCCTATGCTTTCCCTATGATGGCAAAAGCACATTGTCATTATGGCTGCTATAACTAACCAGAAAACCTAAGCTCCAAGGGCAAGCAATGCGTTATGGTGACAAAGAATTTGGTAGGGTGAATTCCAGCAATAATTTAACTGTGAGCCTTAAACACACAGAGTTTTCCTCAAACCCATTGGGGTGGTGAACTCGAACCTCAACCCTACGAAAAACCTTTAGGAGCTCTATATACATGAACTAAGCTGTACATTAGATTGATTTTGCTTTAAATATTAAATATGCCATAAAGGTCTAAGAAGGAACCACATTTTACAGTAAAAAGCTTTGGATTTCTGCACATAAGCTACTGGTGTCCTTCAGGTGCCCAGCTTAATGCAAGTGTTAAAGGTAGACTGTCGTGCATATAGCCTTAAGTACCAGAAAGACTTGTCACTGCCATCTTGCATCTCTTGACAAAGATGCACTTGGATGCGCAGAAGCACAATAATTGAAAGCTGCCTGACAGAAAGGTAACATGTTAGACTAAAAGGAGGGTGCCAGCCTTCAGGCTTGTTCTGTCACAGCTTTAAATAGAATTGAAAGGAGATATGCCAGCTGAACCTAAACAAATAAATAAAAATATAATACAAAGTGCTGGCCGCAAAGGACAACACAGATTAATCCAATAAATGAAGACTTATTTTATTAACAGAGATAGCAATACATTACATGGGCAATTTGCATAACGAATTAAATCATTATGCTAATGAGCTATTGGTATAGAAGCTTTTGTTCAACTTTCCATTCAGTAGACCTGATGGCCTGGACAAAGATATAATGCGAATAAGAACGGTGTTAAGAAACTGCCATTAAATTAAAACGTCACACATACATAAGTAATTGCCATGTTTTCTTTTTAACAAGCCAAAAAGCATTGTGAAAGTGCAATAACCCTTAGCAACTAATCAGTAATTACACTTAGAACATGATTAAGGCCAAACAGAGCCCTAGGCAAGGTACACACATTAAATCCCCTGTGGTATCGAGCATATAATGTGCAGCACAGTCTACACAGTGGAGTGGAGAAGTATGGCACTCTGGGTAATGTACAGAACAGCGTACATAATATAAAAGTATTGTGTAGATCATCCAACACAGCATACAGAATGCAGCAATATATTGTATAAGGCCTAGTCTGGTCTGATGTTCTTGATCTTTCCTGGGTAAATTCCAAAGATTCTGTCAATAAATGATGTGTGTATACTGACTGCAACAGCAAACAGAAAACCCCCTGGAAATCGCAGGCGGGTGGGGCATGCAGCATTAGCTGTAAAGATATGTGGTCCAGCACCAACCAGCTTATTATGTTTAATGAGCAGTTGAGTCTGTAGGCCCTTTTTAAGGTTGTACTGCTCCAGAGTTGTTACAACCAGCCAATGTATGGGCAGAAAGCCAAAACTCTGCTACTGGCCTTGTCAGCTATTTTCTCTCATTTTCTACCAGTGGCCTGGGCAACTCAACAGATGGGTATTGTCCTCTGGCATCCTAATTGAAAATGGCAAAGTGCCAGTAAGTATGTTGCAAAAAGGGATTGTTAAATAGCAGCTGAACCTACTCCCTAACTGGTGTTTTTGTACACATGGTATATAGAGCTACATTATTCTTACGACTACTTTGAATTAAATTAGTTGATATACACAACTAAAATTTGTTAAAAAAGATACGAAGGTATGAATACATCTCGGTTACATTGTTGTAATATATTCACATATATATAACCGTATCATGGTCATGTTCCCAGCATGATTCGCCTGTCAAGGCTTCTTCGGGGATAATGATGACCACTGTTAGTGTACAGGCCAAATGGAGTGGTACTCGGACTATGCCCAGTAAAGATGGGTGGGGCAGCGAGGCATGGTGTGGTACTGCCGGTGGCACAGAAAGACCAAGATGTGTAATTAAATAAATAAACACAAGGGGGAGCCTAATTCCTGAGTCTAAGGCAGATGATAACAGGAACTATAATGCAGATGGAGCAAGATGTGGTATTTACCTTTGGACTCAGCATAAGTTGGAATCAACAGCACCATCCTGGCTCGAGCCAGGATGAGCATTCTACCATTGAGTTTGGGACTGATTATCTTACTAGCCAGTGGCTAGCTAGGGTCTATTTTTTATAGCTAGGCCCCTACAGTTTGCTTCATCTCTTTTTTCCAAGATTATCACACTGCCATTGAACTGTTGTCTTTACTATTGTCAAACCTGTTTAATTAACACATTTTCTAATTTGCTGATTTTAATAAAGGCAAAATATTGCTACTGGTGTGTTGGTGTATTGTTGACTCAAACCTTGGGGCATATCATCATTGGAACCGCACGAGAGCCCATTATATGCAAACTTATATACTTGTACCTACCTCATTAAGTAAAACTCACATAAAAAGATAAAATGATGTCACTGCATTGGTCTGCAAATATACTATATATATATATATATATATATATATATATATATATATATATATATATATATATTTACATTTCAAGTCCTTCTATTTTTCAATAATCACATAACATTCAATTTTACAAGTCAACAGATGTTTCTGTCAGCAGCAGGAAGAATTGAATAAAAACATATTTCCTACATATTGCACACAAGAAATCATGTTCTCTTTGTTTCTTGACAATTTCTATCCATCAATTGTGACTGCTAATCAAAAAATGTATTTGAAAGCCAAGATCGGGTATTTACGTACATCAACAAAATAAAAATATACCAAAAGGTTCCACAAATGTATTAGAGTTGAAAGAGAAAATGTTTAAAATTGTTACAGAGAAAATTTTATTGGTTTGAGCTGAGAAGGATGGATGACGGAAAGCTTTTTTGAGTGTAGTATTGTTTTGCTATGCTACAAAGTCTATTGTATAATATACTAATATATATATATATATATATATATATATATATATATATATATATATATATATATGTATATACAGTATCTCACAAAAGTGAGTACACCCCTCACATTTTTGTAAATATTTTATTATATATTTTCATGTGACAACATTGAAGAAATGACACTTTGCTACATGTAAAATAGCTTGTATAACAGTGTACATTTGCTGTCCCCTCGAAATAACTCAACACAGAGCTAATAATGTCTAAACCACTGGCAACAAAAGTGAGTACACCCCTAAGTGAAAATGTCCAAATTGGGCCCAAAGTGTCAATATTTTGTGTGGCCACCATTATTTTCCAGCACTGCCTTAACCCTCTTGGGCATGGAGTTCACCAGAGCTTCACAGGTTGCCACTGGAGTCCTCTTCCATTCCTCCATGACGACATCACGGAGCTGGTGGATGTTAGAGACCTTGCGCTCCTTCACCTTTCGTTTGAGGATGCCCCACAGATGCTCAATAGGGTTTAGGTCTGGAGACATGCTTGGCCAGTCCATCATCTTTACCCTCACTCAGCACTCATGCAGCCCCAGACCATGACATTCCCACCACCATGCTTGACAGTAGGCAAGACACACTTGTCTTTGTACTCCTCACCTGGTTGCTGCCACACACGCTTGACACCATCTGAACCAAATACATTTATCTTGGTCTCATCAGACCACAGGACATGGTTCAATAATCCATGTGCTTAGTCTGCTTGTCTTCAGCAAACTGTGGGCTTTCTTGTGCATCATCTTTAGAAGAGTCTTCCTTCTGGGATGACAGCCATGCAGACCAGTTTGATGCAATGTGTGGCGCATGGTCTGAGCACTGACAGGCTGACCTCTGCAGCAATGCTGACAGCACTCATATGTCTATTTTCCAAAGACAACATCTGGGTATGACGCTGAGCATGTCCACTCAACTTCTTTGGTCGACCATGATGAGGCCTGTTCTGAGTGGAACCTGTCTTATTAAACCGCTGTATGATCTTTGCCAAGACCCTGAAACTGAGCTGCAGCATGGTGGCCATCTTCTTATAGCCTAGGCCTACTTTTTGTAGAGCAACAATTCTTTTTTTCAGATCCTCAGAGAGTTCTTTGCCATGAGGTGCCATGCTGAACTTCCAGTGACCAGTATGAGAGAGTGAGAGTGATAACATCAAATTTAACACACCTGCTCCCCATTCACACCTGAGACCTTGTAACACTAACAAGTCACATGACACCGGGGAGGAAAAATGGCTAATTGGGCCTAATTTGGACATTTTCACTTAGGGGTGTACTCACTTTTGTTGCCAGTAGTTTAGACATTAATGTCTGTGTGTTGAGTTATTTTGAAGGGACAGCAAATTTACACTGTTATACAAGCTGTACACTCACTGCTTTACATTATAGCAAAGTGTAATTTCTTCAGTGTCGTCATATGAAAATATATATTGGGATTTAAACACCTAGGACCCCAAAAGTTCTGTTCTTTGCACTTTCTACAAACTACAGAGGTTTATTTATCAAATGCACATATATTCAATAAAAAACATACTTACTGGTATATTTATTATATAAATGTATATACATGTTTTTACAAATTGGGTTCTTAGTTCAAAATAGTTACACCCTTCTCCTCTAGACCAGCCTTTTAAAACCAGGGTTTAAAGGAACCCTGAGGTTCCTCCAGATGTTTATCTGACTACAACATGCTATTATGATATTGGGTTGTAGTCCATTATTGGCAACATCTTTCACCTCATAGCCAGCACTATGTGTAATAGGGGAGAATATGAACAACATATTACCTGGACTTTGGGGGTGAAAATACTAATATATATATTATTTTCTTTTATTGAATACTATAACTTAGGAATGGATGCTTCCTTTCATACCTGGATCTTTCAGCCATGTAAGTGTGTTAGTTTTAAGAGATAAGCCCTGTGTCCTTTTTCCAGGGTTTTGTAAAATATACTGGGTTCATTCAACATTTTGACATTCATCAGTATTCTTGTACACTATCCTACAGATTTCATCTTTACAAATATACATTATGTATGAAAATTATATGAGAATTAGATTTAAAAAAAAAATCTAGTTGCAAATCAAAATCAGTTTACAACTTGTGCTTGAAACATCCCCAAATGGCTAGCCTTAAGCAGTAATCCCTGCTTTTTTTAATGAATACAAGGTGTTCCCTAATTGGAAGAGGTGGGAAACATGATGTCACCACTCCTCCTCTCCACCTTGTTCAATCAAAGAACTGTATTCTTTAAAAAAAAGCCAAGGTGCTCTGTCAATGGCAGCAATGCTGAATGAGTGACCACCTATACAGCCGCTTGGCACAGAACCTTGAAGTTCATGACAATCACTCAAGTAGCACTGACCATTTAAGCCTCTTAATATAATAGGAACTGTACTAAGATGGCAGGACTCTGTTTTCATCATATTTATTAACCCGCAAAACGTTTCATATGCTTTGAAACTGAGATTATAGTGCTCTTAGATCTCAACACTGGACAATATAATTTCTGTGAACAAACTTCTGGTGCTTAATAGGTTAATTTTTAACTATTACATGTTAATTTAGTGCTAAAAAGTGTGGTTAAGGGTGAGGTTAGGACTATGATTAAGGGTTAAGGGGTTAAAGTTTGGGAGTTCACAACTAGGACACAGAGACAAGCATGCACAGGAGATGAAGGTCACCATCTTTATTCTCAGCTTATGCTAATGACACTAATAAGGAGCCCTCTGGTATCACCACAAAGCCCTTTAGGCTCCAGGGAATGTAATATGCTGTAACCCAACAGAATATATGCCGTAACCCAATACTGCATCAACTAGTGGGGTGCTAAGCCCAGCAAAGCTACAATAAATTAAGGTGCTTTTTCCCAACTCAGGGACAGTCTGCTTTGTTCATGTTGTACAGAACTTTGTAGGTACCACTAGTAATCCAAGATTGTCCCTAGGGCTCTCTGTAGAATATCAAAGGAAACTGAACCATATTATCCCATTTAAAGTGGTTGTAAAGGCAGAATGTTTTTTATCTTAATGCATTCTATGCATTAAGATAAAAAGCCTTCTGTATGCAGCAGCCTCCCTCAGCCCCCCTAATACTTACCTGAATCTCAATCCAGCAATGTCCACGAGTGCCTTGGCCATCCGGAACTCTCCTTCTTGATTGGCTGAGACACAGCAGCCGCGCCATTGGCTCCCGCTGCTATCAATCAAACTCGGTTAGCCAATGAGGAGTGAGAGGGGGTGGGGCCGAACTTCGGCTCTGTGTCTGAATGGATACACGGAGCTGCAGCTTGGCTTGGGTGCCCCCCATAGCAATCTTCTTGCTGTGGGGTCCTCAATAGGAGGGAGGGAGCAGGTGCACTGAAGAGGGACCCAAGAAGAGGAGGGCCACTGCACAGAGCAGGTAAATATAACATGTTTGTTATATTTATAGAAAAAAACTGAGACTTTTCAATCACTTTAAATAGGTATATAAAGACAAAAATATTTTTTGGGGCAGAACTTTTTAGGCAGGACTTTTTCTCCTGAGATCTTTTTATATAAATATGAATGCTAACGATGTGGCACAGAATAGAGAGACAAAATTAGTGAATGACAATCTCAGTTCACTGAAGTTCAGTATTACTAAATCAAAACACTATGTTCTTTCCTCAAGCATGCAGACAAATAAAAGCTAAAAGGAGCAGTACAAAAACCAAAGGTTTTCTGTACAAATGATTGAATACAGATACAATATAAATAGGATAATAGAAGATGACATGTAAGTGAAGTAAAATACAAATTGACAAGATTTAGAAGCTTGCTCATTAGTACTGCAGTGTGAAAAGCCAAAAGGTCTACGGACAGAGGTACTACAAAGCAGTTAGCTTACATCAGATGCCAGAGATCCAGTCCCAACATTTTAGCCTTATTGTAGGATAGATATGCTAAGGGAATAAGAAACCCTCTATTTAAACTATCCTATTGCAAGAAAGGAGCTGTCAAACAGATGACAAAATGCTGTTACAGTTCTACCAGTAGCTACAACATCATATCATTCAGAATAGGTAAAAAAAACACTAAAGCTAGCCATACATGGATGGAAATTTGGTTGGTTCAGCAGGGATCCATGTATGTTCTTGGGAGGTTGTATTGAAGTCAATTCACCAATCCTGTTGCATTTTCTTCACTCGATCAGTGCAGCAGGCTATAGTCTGCAGTGTTGACCAGTTTATTCTGCTGGCAGGGAAGTCTGCCTGCTGTCAGAAAACAATGGTTCAAGGGGGAAGATTCCCCCATCCACATTGAATGTGTGGATAGTGGAATTGAGTCTGTTTTTTCATTCAACCCGCTGGAACACAAGTACCAAACTCTTTATATTTTACCTCTGTTAAACCTGTTCCATCCCAGAAAATAAATTGATAAAACAAAACAGGGTTCTGCAGAGATATAGATAAATTATTTTGTATATTATTGTTGATTAGATTTTTTCACTACAGGTCTAATATGAAAAAAATATGTAACAAGAAACTGGAGAATTACAAAAATTGAGTGAGGAAGGGTGTCATGGCCTGGATCTAAACTCAGGACCTCTACTGTGTCTGGCAGGTACTCCTTTTGCTGAGCCTCTGAGGTGCTGGACAACTTCCCATCTGATTTCTTAGACAACGTTGCGTTATGTCTTGTTTCTCTTGAAGCTTGAACCTGTACTCCTCCCATGAACTTCCTATTTAAGCCATACCTTTGCACTTCCTGTTTGCCAGATTATTGTTTCCTCTTCAAGAAATATCTCCCTCTTGTCACTAATGACTAGTCACTAATGTAGTCTGTATCTTTGCTACCACTCTTTACTGACCTTTGGCTTGTTCCTTGACTACACTTCTGCTTGATTCCAAACTGCAACCACTTGTTACAGACCTTTGGCTTGTTTACTGACTAAATTTTTGCTTGATCCCTACCTGCTATATCTGCTACTGGAGCCCGGCTTTCTCACTTCCTGGTGGGGTGATTCTGAGGACTGCAACCTGGTGCTAACATGTAGCTAAACCCATCACCAACATCAGGAGCTCTGGTAAATACCAGTTAGTACTTAGACCCTGCTCCTTGGATGAGCCTGCTTCATCTGTTAGGGTGACCTGCTTGTATACCTACCTATCTGGCTGGTCAGTGGGAGGCTCTCTACTGCTATAGCTACTGGTCTCTGCGCTTGACCCCGACCGTTACAAAGGGAGTAAACATCAAATATACTGGACATACTAAAAAGTTATTGCATAATCATAATTTTCAAAAAAGTAGGGTCTATACAGAACCTTACTAATAATAATTACATAATTATCACACTAGCATACAAATGATATACAATGGAATCTATGGATTTTCTGATTATATCCAAGAAGCACGTAGACCAGTGGTTCTCAACCCTTCTAGTGCTATGACCCCTTGATAAAATTTCCCAAGCTGTGGGGACCCCTAACAGTAAAATAATTTTTGTAGCGTGGGTTGTCAGCACCTAAGGCAAGAAAAGTAATTTGCGCCCCTAACCCATGGACATTTAGTGCTCCCTGTGTCCCTTCCACTCGTACAGTATTAAACCCCTTATGGTACATTTTAGGATGTACCACTCTTTCTCTTTGTTCTCCTTTCTTTCCCTTTTATCCCTCTCTATCCTAATTTCTTTTTTTCCCCCATTCCTCTCTCTAGCCTTCTTTCTTGTTCTTTCTCTTATTCTTCCTCTCCCTTTTTCTTTGTTCCTCCCCTTCTTTTCCTCTCCCTTCCATGTATTCTCAATTTTTATTTCTTCTCTTACTCCTTGGTGGGGGGTGTGGATGAGTGGCAGTGCTGGTGGGGGGGAGGGGGATGAGTGGCAGTGTTGACAGGGAGTTGGGATCAGTGGCAGTGCCAGGGGGAGTTCTGATTAGCCAACTTAGGTGCTCTTGATTAAGGTCATCTACTGATTTGAGAACTGTAGTAGGGACTTTTAATGGCAACTATAATCACAGGCAGTGTTACTCACTGTGTCTCTAAATGTGTGGTGTCTCGCAGCAATGCCACTTATGCCGGAGAATCAGGAGATAGGGTCTCCTCCAGCCCCTCCCACTTCACATTCCTCACCAGTCAGCTGACCTTTAGTCTCTGCCCCCTGCTATGCCGCGAACTAAATGGGCGGCTGCAAAAAGGCTGAGTGGGCAGCCGCGGTCTCCAGAAACAGCCCAGCTGGGTGGCCACAAGCTCCACTGACAGCCCTACTGGGTGGCCGCAAGAAGGCTGGGAGAGCGATGCAGGCTTCAGGAACAGCCCAGGATTCGGTGACCCCTGGCAAATCGTCATTCGACCCCTGAGAGAGTCCCGATCCCCAGGTTGAGAACCACTGACATAGAAAATTTCCAACATAATCTGATATAAATGATCGATACAGTCCCTACATAACAATATGTAAACACCAAAAAGAAAAGGAAGAGGGAGAGAGTGCCACTACCTGAGTGTAGTATTTATTAAAACTCAATAACAATGAAAAGTATATATTGCACTCACGCGTAAAATAAATATATATATATATATATATGAGCACATCCATCACGTCTTCAGTGGGTGACAGTAAACCAAGTGGTCATTGGTGTTACAGAAGACCCCTCTAAGTGGGTGTGATGTCAGATAGCAAGATCTAGGAAGTATACCAAGGAGCACACAAAGAAGAACCAGCAGATGGACCAGCAGTATGTAAAAACTAAGATGGCGGCCGCTGTAGGCATGATGACAACATACTTGATATGGTTAAATGTGGCAAATTGTTTAGGGGTAGGGAGCTCTTTTCCCAAGCCTCTATTTCTTTGTTCCCATTTTAGAGATATTGCCTTCATTCACTAGCATTTTCAGTTTTATTAAGCTATTGAGGTATACTTCATTTTATGTTTCTCTTAAGAATTCTATTAGGCTACATTAACAACCCTCTGAATATTATTATTTCATCTAGTCTCTGAGAATATGGGGTTGTCTGTTTGTTCTTCGCCATGATGGTGCCTTGATGTTTGGTATCAGCTGCTTCAGTCTCCACTAAGATAGTGGCGCGGTTTGATCTTCTCCAAGATGGCACTTCTTTGTAAAATAGCTCGAGCGCTGTCAGATTGGAAGGAGAGCGTATGTGAACAGCAATTTTTAAGTACTGCCAAAGATTCTCAATTGGATTTAGGTCTGGACTTTGACTGGGCCATTCTAAGACATGAATATGCTTTGATCTAAACCATTTCATTGTAGCTCTGGCTGTATGTTTAGGGTTGTTGTCCTGTTGGAAGGTGAACATCTGCCCCATCTCAAGTCTTTTGCAGACTAACAGGTTTTCTTCTAAGATTGCCTTGTATTTGGCTCCATCCATCTTCCCATCAACTCTGACCAGCTTCTCTGTCTCTGCTTAAAAAAAGCATCCTCATAACATGATGCTGCCACCACCATGTTTCACAATGGGGCTGGTGTGTTCAGGGTGATGTGCAGTGTTAGTTTTCTGCTACACATAGCGTTTTGTTTTTAGGCCAAAACATTCAATTTTGGTCCTACCTGACCAAAGCACATTCTTCCACATGTTTGCTGTCTCCCCCACATGGCTTCTAGCAAAATGTAAACAGGACTTCTTATGGCTTTCTTTCATTGGCTTTCTTCTTGGCACTCTTCCATAAAGGCCAGATTTGTAGAGTGCACGACTAATAGTTGTCCTGGGACAGATTCTCTCACCTGAGCTGTGGATCTCTGCAGCTCCTCCAGAGTTATCATGGGTCTCTTGGCTGCTTTTCTGATTATTACTCTCCTTGCCCAGCTTATCAGTTTAGGTGGACGGCCATGTCTTGGTAGGTTCGCAGTTGTGCCATACTCTTTATATTTTCAGATGATGGATTGAACAGTGCGTCGTGAGATGTTCAAAGCTTGGAATATTTTTTTATGACTTAACCCTGCTTTAAACTTCTCCACAACTTTATCCCTGACCTGTCTGCTGGGTTCCTTGGCCTTCATGATGCTATTTGTTCACTAAGGTTCTCTAACAAACCTCTGAGGGCTTCACAGAACAGCTGTATTTATACTGAGATTAAATTACACACAGGTAGACTCTATTTACTAATTGGGTGACTTCTGAAGGCGATTGGTTCCACTAGAATTTAGTTAGGGGTATCAGAGTAAAGGGGGCTGAATACAAATGCATGCACTTTTCACATATTTAGTTGTAAAAAAAACCTTGAAAACCATTTATCATTTTCCTTACACTTCACAATTATATGCCACTTTGTGTTGGTCTATCGCATAAAATCCCAATAAAATACATTTATGTTTTTGATCGTAACATGACAAAATGTGGAAAATTTCAAGGTGTGTAAATACTTTTTCAAGGCACTGTATACTATGGATTGCAGTGTGGTGGGCTACATATTCTGGTGTATACCCTCATGTTAACAGTTCCATAAACATGTTCTATTTTAGTTTCTACTATAGCTGACTATACAAAAGGAATCTGTCCAGGTCCTGAGGCAGAAAATAAACCCCAAACCATACAATTTTTATCATCATGCTCCACAGTTGGGTTGAGTTTATTTTCCTGAAGTGCTGTCTTTGGTTTGTGCCAAACATGTCTACTGTAACTGTGGATAAAAAAAACTATCTTTGATTCATCGGTCTGCAGAACATTATTGAAGAAGGCTTTGCTTTGCCTATATGTTCAAAGGCAAACTTTAGTTTTCCTCTAATGTTCTTTTTAGACAGAAAAGGCTTTTTCCTAGCATATCTCCCATGCAGGCTAAATTGGTTCAATCTCGTTTTGATTGTACATGCATGCACTTTGACACCAGTTGTTTCAAAAGTTACCTGCTGATGCCTAAAAAACTTTTAGAGTTTTCTTTTAGCATGGAACAGTCAGCTCATGGACTGAGATTTCCGGGCCTCTTTGTCTTGGACAAATTAAGAGTTATTTGAAATGTACTCCAAATTAGGAATATTTTCCTTACAGTGGAATGTTTGATTTCAAATAATTTGGTGTTTTTTTTTAGTTCCCTTGCTAGACTCATAGTGAACCCTCAAAGGTGAATCACACGTCACATCAATAAGTGCAAGTGTTATTGTGACCGGCAATTGTATATGTATATCAAAAACAAGTGGTCAAAGTGTTAAAAACATTAAAAGTGCATTATATAATACCAAACTTGTATAAACTTATATAAACTTTAAAGTGCAATGATTCCTTGTCAAAAGAAGTTTATTGAGTATACAATGTTATAAAGATACATAAAGTAAGTTTACAAGGATCTATAAAGTAAGCTCATTGTTTTACAGTAGGGTTTATATAGGTAAATATCATGAAATTTCAAATATTAAACATTGAGTTCACGTAAACCTAAATTAAAGATATATATATCATTTCCTTAGTTACTTTTGTAGGTATTTAAATGATTTATACCTATTATACATATTGTTTACAATTAGAGTGTATATAGGTCAAATAAATTCTGATAATGAGCTTTAATCGTAAGGTGGAGAAAAGGAAAGAGAAAGAAGAAAAAGGGTTGAAAGGTAGAGGTATGGTCCACAAGGTTGTCCCGCTCGTCAGTTTATTATTCTTTTTAGTTCTCTTTTAAGCCTTAGAATGGGTGTCTCTGTAAGTCATTTAATCTGTTACCATGGCAACAGGACAGAGTCATTGAAGTTTGACAGGAACTGTTTGTTTATCCAAGGATGCCAAAGTTTTTCAAATTTTGGAATTTGATTTTGATCGATGGCTACCATCTTAGCATGGGACATTGTATTATTCATTCTGTGAATTGTTTCTGCTAGTACCAATGTAGGAGATTTCCATGCCTTGGCCACTGTTTGTTTTGCAGCCGTTATTAGTTGGATCATAAGTTTGAATTGAGAGAGTGTTAACCATTCCGGTTTTAGATTAAGTAAAGTTAAATATGGATCTGGTTGTATTATTTTTTTAAATATTTTAGATGCAATCACGAAGACTTCCTTCCAGAAGGTTTGGATTACTGGGCACGTCCACCATATGTGTAAATATGTGCCTATTTCTGGGCATCCTCGAAAACAAAGAGCTGAGGTATTAGGTGAATATTTTGCCACTCTAGCGGGTACAAGGTACCAGCGAGTTAGGACTTTATAATTTGTCTCCAGTGCTAAGATGTTGGGTGAAGATGACTTAGATGTGAGCCATATGTTAGACCAGTCCGTGTCTTCTAAAGTTCGTCCCAGGTCCTCCTCCCACCTCTGAACGTAAGAGGGTCTATTAAGATTTGCTACTCCATATAATTGATTATAAAGTGATGAAATTGTACCTTTAGCAAATGGATCTTTTGTACAGATTGATTCAAAAATGGATAATTGGGATAATGGTGTATCCCCCTTTAGGAATGGTGTATAGAAATTTTTGATTTGGAGATATCTAAATATCTCAGAGTTTGGTAGATCATATTTTTCTCTAAGCGATGGGAATGAAAGGAATGATTTAGATGCTATGAAGTCATTTAGTGTCTGAATGCCTGATGTTGTCCAAGCTTTAAAAGAGTTTGGGTAGATCCATGCCGGATAAAAGGCCGGATTTCTGATAAAAGAGAGGAGAGGATTGTGTGGAGATTGTAACTGATATTTGGTTTTTAGTTTATCCCAGAGAGATAAGAAGTGTTTAGTTATGGGATTATGAATTTTAAAGCGGTCTTTAGGATCAAGCCATAACAAGTTTGATATTGATAGAGGGTCATTTTCTGAAGCCTCTATAAATACCCATAATGGGATTTCCTGTTTTGCATGGTATTTGGACAGACTGGCCAAATGTGCTGCTCTGTAGTAGTTAGTAAAATTAGGGTATCCCAGGCCACCTTTATTTTTGGGAAGATGTAGTGTGTGTATAGGTATACGTGGTTTAGAAGAGCCCCATATAAACGAAGTTGCTCTTTTTTGTACTATTCTCAAAAAATAGGAAGGAATTGGAATAGGGAGGACTCTGAATAGATAAAGCAATTTGGGTAGAATAGTCATTTTGATTGCATTAATCTTCCCTATCCAGGATAAAGGAAGTTGCGACCATTGTTTTATTAGATTTGTGATCTGTCTTAATACAGGAGGATAATTGGTTGAGAATAAGTCAGAATGAGATGCTGTTAAATGAATTCCAAGATATGGGATTGATTTTTCTGCCCATGTGAATGGGAGTGCAGCCCTAGCCGGGATCAATTCCATGTTTGTGAGTGAAATATTAAGCACTAGGCATTTCTTAGGATTAATCATAAGGCCGGATAGGGCTGCAAATCCATCAAGAGCTGGTATTAAGTTAGGACCAGAGACCTGTGGTGATGATAGAAAAAGTAATATATCGTCTGCAAATATACATAATTTGTGTGTAATACCTCCTACTTCAATGCCAGTTATAGTTTGGTTTGTTCTGATTTATTGGGCCATGGGTTCGAGTATAAGGGCAAATAATAAGGGAGATAATGGGCAACCCTGTCGGGTACCTCTTTCGATATTAAAGGCTTCAGATTTGTATCCAGCATATTTTATATAGGCTTTGGGTTTATTATATAATGCTTTGATCCATGTTAAAAAGTGGGGTCCAAAACCCCATTTTTGTAATGAATATTGCATATATTGCCAGGATACTGTGTCAAATGCCCTCTTAATATCAAGAGATAGAAAACATAAAGGGATTTTCCGTTTTTTAGCAATATGTGCCAATAACACTGCCCTGCGTATATTATCGCCTGCCTATCTATTTGGCATGAAGCCTACTTGATCTCTATGTATTAATTTTCCTATAATGCTATTGAGGCGTTTTGCTATTATTTTTGCTAATAATTTAATATTGAGGTTTAACAGAGAGATAGGCCGATAATTCACACAGGAAGTATCATCAGAAAGGGGTTTTGGGATCATACAAACAATTGCCATTAGTGTTTCTTGCCGAAAAGAATGTCCATCTAGAAGTTTGTTAAAAGTTTCAGTGAGAATGGGAGAGAGTATTTCTGAGAATGTTTTATAGTATAAAGCCGAGTAGCCGTCTGGGCCTGGTCTTTTGTTAAGTTTTAGGTCTTTTATGGCGTTAGCAACTTCATCTATAGTTATAGGCTCATCCAAACTGCTTTTTTGATTCTGAGATAACTCAGGTAAGGTTATTTTTGAGAAGAAGGATTCAGCCTCTGTAGGATTAAATTCATTGTTTGTCTTGTATAAAGTTGCGAGATGTGAGTGAAATTTATGGACTATTTTAACTGGATTACAAGTGTAAACATTTTTTGATAATTTCAAACGTATTGGTTTGAAAGATTTGTTAGTTGAATTTAATGCCCGAGCCAAATATGTACCTGGTTTGTTTGTATTCATGTAGAAATTGTGTTTGGAGCGTTTGAGGGATTTATCAACTAACTCAGTGAGAAATAGATCGTATTCCAATCTAGATTTTTCCAGATGAGACTTTGTACTCTGAGATGGATTATCTTGAAATGATATGTAGGCTGCATTAAAATTGAGTTCTAGTTTTTTTGCTAGATTTTTGCGTTCCCGTTTAAATAGTGCCATTTGTCTTTGTATTGTACCACGCAAGACAGGCTTATGAGCTTCCCACAGTGTTATTGGGGAGATGTCTGTTGTATTATTAATTGATATGTATTCCTTTAAAGCTTGTTCAATGGCCATCTGATGTAATGGGTGTTTGAGCATTATGTCCGGTAAGTACCACGTTGGGTCATGCGCTTTTGGTATGGCTGAGGCTATAGTAGTGTATACTGCATTATGGTCAGACCACGGAATCGGAATTATATCTGATGCAATAATTTCTGGTATCATTCCTATTGTTAGAAAAATATGATCTATTCTGGTGAAGGTTTGATGGGGGTGCGAGAAATAAGTGAATTTCTTTTTCATTGGGTTACTTTCTCTCCACGAATCTACCAGATAGTATTTGGAAAGAAGTTGAGAAAAAGGTAATCTAGAGGTTATTTTGGATGGTGTAAAAGGTGATTTATCTAGAAATGGGAGGAGGACCTGGTTCGAATCCCCGCACATTATCACTGTTCCTATTTTGTGTGTATTAATCACTTGTAATATATGTGAGAGGAATGGTGTAGGTTGTTTGTTAGGAGCGTAGTAGGAAATCACCGTGATTGCTGTATCCATTATATAACCCATGAGTATCAGGTATCTACCTTCTGGGTCTTTAATTTCTGATGATAAGGTGAATGGTGTGGATCGGTGAAATGCAGTTAGAGTTCCCCTTTGCTTGGTACAGGCAGAAGCCGTGTAAATTTGTTGATAAAAAGGAGAAATATATTTTGGAGTAGAATCTTTGGTGAAGTGTGTTTCTTGGAGGCATACTATGTGAGCCTTCTTGTTATGGAAAGTACGGAAGGCTTTGGTCCTTTTTTGAGGGACATTTATTCCCTGAACATTCAGGGAAAGTATATTCAGTGGTGCCATGGCAATAGATCAAATAGTTTTGACTTACTTTTTGTTATGCAGAGCTGACTGCGCAGATCAACCTGTGTGGACTGAAGAGATGAATAGATAGAAAAGAAACCAGTGAATTCTGGAGTAAAGAGTAAACAAAAAACATATGAGTTTAGATGATACATTGTATAAATTATTTTTTGCAAGTAATCACAATTTACCCGTGAAAGAGAATAAATATCTCTCTCAGGGGAATAAGTGCCTTCGTCACACTCCCACATAATATGGTTGGGAGAATGAGGAGGGCTAATGGGGGTACACGGATCTTCCGCTTACAGGAGAGAAGTGCTATGTCAAAAGACATCAAAATGATGTTTCATTAATTGGAGTGCAGAATATAGTTTTTGTTGAAATTATTTATTCCAGGGTGGTTGTATATGGTTAGTCTTGCCCTAGGCTTAATAATGTAGTTAGAAAGGTACTGTTAATAACTTTGGTATTGATGAAGATAGTTTGAATTATTTTGGGATTTTAACCCTTTTAGAGTAAACAATTACATATTTTATTCATATGTAACTGTTTAGATATGTTAACTCATAAAATTGAGGTTGTATTGCTTCCGATTAGAATAAACAAAAACATAGTTCTAGGAACTAGTTAGGTAATAATATATTTGTTTTAAGAAAAGAAAGAAAAAGCTTCCATTACTTCTGGATTATTGAACATATTTGTCCTAAAAAGTAATAAATCTATTGTTATTACCTGATGATATATAACTGAACAAGAATTTCCTTATTTCATTTATATATTCTAAGGCTATATGAATCAGAAGTATTAAGAAAAATAACTGGAATGTAACATGATCCCACACAGTTACATTCAGTTATAAATACAGGTTTTTTATAGAGAACCATCTCTTAGTATAATAAATGAAGAGATATCAGGAATTAGGATGTCAGTCCATTGAATCTTCTTGGTCCATGGATGATGTGGCATAACGGCCTCTTTTGTGAGAATGATGATTCCCATTTTGTTCTGAAATTTTCTGGGTGCTGCCTGAAGGTGAAGATGATGCCATTCTTCTGCGTGTGGGAGTGTTGCTGCTTGTGGGTTCTGTCAGATTTAATTTTAAAAGGGTTTGTTGTAGTTCATCTGCTGATCTGCTTCTGTAAATTGTACCTTGGTAGTTAAATCTGACTGAAAAGGGGAAGCCCCATTGATACATAATGTTGTGGCGTTGCAGTTCCATTAGTTGGGGTTTCATGGATCGTCTTTTAGTAATAGTAAGTTGGGATAGGTCAGCAAAAATGTGATAATTGTGTCCTTGAAAATTAAGTTCCTTTTTTTCTCTTGCAGCAATTAGTATTTGTTCTTTCGTTCTGTAATAATGAAATTTTGTGATTATATCACGTGGGGGTCCATCTTTCTTTTTGGCTGTGAGGGCTCTGTGTACTCTGTCCAGTTCTAAACGTTCAATAGGGATATCTGGCTTTAGTTCTTGTAATAGAGCAGTAATAGTAGATTGCAGGTCTGTCACAGTTTCAGGTATTCCCCTTATGCGCAAGTTTGAACGTCTGGCTCTATTTTCATAATCTTCGAGCTTAGTTTGAAGTATTAAATTCTCTTTTTTTAATTGTTCCAATTCTGTTATATTTTCTTGGGTTGTAATTTCAATTTCATCCATTTTTATTTCTAAGGCTGTGGTGCGGTTTCCCAGCTCTCTTATTTCTTTGGTTAGGCTTTTTGTTATTTGGTCTGAGGTTTGTTTTAAAGCCTTATGAAGCATCTTTTCAAATTGTAATAATATTACTGAGGATGCTGAGGAGGCTTGTGGAGAAGTTTGTGAAAGGATTTGTTCTGTATCTGACTCAAATGGAGAGTCTTGCTGTGACATTTTCTGTCTGTGAGAGCGCCCTGATGCTGTATCTTGAGAGGTGACTGGAGCTGCTTCAGCTGCAGTGAGTGCCTGTGAGCTCTTTGTTAAGGTGATTTTTATTTCTGCCACGGTTTCCTCCCAGTACCATATTTCCTGCCCAAACTTTCACAGTTTGTTCCCTGGGGTAAAAAGGTTCAAATGGATACCTTTTGAGCCTGCAGGCTCCGCTTTGTCCTTCTCTTCTCTCCTCAGCGGTGTGGAGCTCTAACAATGCATGTCTGCTCCGCTAGGCTCCGCCTCCTGCCCCCAAAGTGCAATGATTCCAATCCTAGTGTATGGTGCACCTGCTGGTGCATTACAAAAGCAAAAAACCATAAAATATATATATGTCCAAAAAACACACAAATATGTGAAAATAGAAGAATGTAGATATATAAAAAAAATAATAGAAAATAAAAACAAAAATCAAGACCAACTCTTAGTCCTGAGTAAAAAAACTTTAAGTGAAAAAATATATATAATTAGTTCAGTCTCTGGTGCAAATATGTGCACTGTCACGGAACGTCCCACACTCCGCTTGAGTGCTTCCGTCAGTATACTGCTTCCTAAGTTCTGGAACACGAGTCCAATGGATCTGGCTATAGGAACCCCCAAGAACTAGACAACACCAGTCTTGGAGTACATCAGAACTAACTCTTTATTTGAGATATCACACACATTTATACAGCAGGCTGACTCAAAGCTAACCTAATTAACATGAGCTAATTTACTAAAACATTTACCCAGACCAGATGACAGACTTGTGGGCACCGAGCTTCACACAGTAGTATAAACACAATAGCTAGAGCTAATTACAATTAACAATATAAACAACAATCTCCCCCCTCCTCAGCCTAGTCATCAACAGTTCGTCTCCTAGCCAGTGCTGGTGGCTAATGTGATCAGCTCACTCAATTAACATAAACACAGGTAGTTGGAGTTGATGACACCAGCATCTCCTCACAGGATGTGTCCCAACAGTATAATTCAGTCTTATCATTCTAATATGGCATATAAAGGGTTCCCAGAGTCTGTGTGTTTTGGGGGGACATGGAGCTGAATCCAAAGTAACACCAACCCCAGGGTCCCCAGGCATACAGCTCACAGAGAGCACCATTCCCACAAATACTAGGGCCCATAATCGGTGGGCAAAAGGCTTGCGTTCAGTCCCCTCCAATAGCCTCTGTCCCGGGTGAGTCTGTCACATTTCTCCCCCATCAAAGGTTGACTAACAAGGTCCCAGACCTCCACCTGGTCTGGACATGCGTTAGTCAGGCAGAGTGAACTCACATAGTCTTCCCGCATGATCTCCTTTCTTGGCTGCACGGAATAGTTGACCTCAGTAGGTGTGGGGCAAAGGTCATTTACTCTCTGTCTGGCTGCCAGGGCTTCAGCTGGATTGTTTTTAACATTCCTGGGCTCGGTCTGCTGCTGGGCAGAGGGGCCGATCACCCCAGATTCCTGAAGCTGTAGAGAGACACTAGGTGCTAGGCAGAGGCCAGTGGTGCTCTGCCCTGTTGCCAGCGATTCAGCTGGGAGTAGCAGCTCCACTACATCAGCTTGTCGTCGGAGAGAGGGGCCAACTGCCCCGGCTCCCTGGAACTCCACAGTTGTTGCCGGTGCTGGGAAGAGGTTGGTAGCACTCTGCTCTGTTGCCAGCACTTCTGCTGGGGACTCCGCATCCTCCGCTCCAGCTAACCGTTGGGGCAGGAGGCTGGCTTCCTCCACTCCCAAACTGTGTAGTTGCCATTGGAAAAGGGAGCCGGCTGCTTCCTTTTCCATTCCCTCATCTGGCTGCTGGGACGACATGTCGATGGTACTGTCTCCCAGGTGCACGGATCTTTGCTGGGGAGGAAAGTGCGCTTCCTCCATCCTGGCCAACTGTTGGGGAGGGACAACACACACCTCCTCTCCCTTCTCCACCTGTATCTGCTGCTGGGAAGTGATTGCCACCTTCTCACCCTGAGCCTCCGAAACTGCCACAGGTGTGGGGCAGAGGTCTTGGACCCTCTGTCCGGTTGCTAGCACTTCTGCTGGGGGTTTGCTAAGTGGTTCCTCCTCTACAGAAACGTCTATTAAATCCCCAGTCTCTGGAATTGGTAAAAGTGTGGGACAGAGGTCTTGGACCCTCTGTTCAGTTACCAGATCTTCAGCTGGAGAAGTTTGTTTTAACTCCATAGATGCTGCTGGCAGAAAATCACATGTCCCTGTCAGTGTTGTGGGAGAAAGGCCGACTACCTCTTCTCTCAAGAAGGCCAAAGCCACTGTTGGTGCTGAGCAGAACACAGTGAACTTTGGCCCTGATAGCAGCTCTTCTGCTGGAGGCTCATCAGGTTGTTCTTCCTCAGCAGAAAAGTCTATCAAATCCCATGTCTCTGCAACTGATGTCTGGGGATAGAGGTTCACCATCTCCTGTCCATGGAACCCAGAAGATGCTATCATTTCTGGGCAGAGGTTAGCAGAGCTCTGCCCTGTTGTCAGCACTTCAGGTTTGGGGACGGCAATCTCCGGATTTTCCACTGCCGATTCTCTGGCATGCTGCTGAACTTGTTCTAGCAGTTTCCTGTATGCCCTTTCCAGATGCTGTTCCTTCCTTAGCAAATGGTCCAGATCAGGTTTGAACTCTGAGACCCCTGCAAGACCGAGCATAGACTCTCTATATTCTCTCAGGTCCTCAAGGTCAGGTTCCCCTTCATCGCCAAACATAAAATGATCTGTAAGGCTCTCCCACAGCAATCCAGGGCCGCCAAAGTCATATCCCTCCGGAGAGCATTCTGTTGTCTCCCCTAAATATCCCTCCTCTGCGTGCCATTGCAGAGCCCGATAACGATTGTCCAGCTCTATCTCCTGCTGGACCAGCCTGTCCAACTCAGTCACCCATTGCTCCTGGGGCCGCTCTCCCAGGAATGCCATCCGCAATGCCGTTGGTCACTGGCCCGTTGCTCTTGGGTTGGAAAGCACTTGCCCTGTTTTATACCAGCGAGCTGGAGGGCTCCGATCCAGAGCCCCACCCGAATCTGCTGCCTGAGCTCCAGGTATTCATCCTTAGACACAGTCCTGGTGTATGTTGAAAGGATGATCCTCAGCAGCCCCGGGAACTCTGATGCCAGGTCCATATTTCCGCTGGGGTGACTGAAGTCTGCTATGCTGATCTTAGATCCAGTTGGAGGTTTGGATGTCCCAGACTGCAGGAAGCTTTCCCACTGCTTGCCACCAATGTCACACAACATCCCACACTCCACTTGAGTGCTTCCGTCATATACCACTTCCTCCCAGTCTGTATACAGATATCCCAGCCTCTCTGAGCACAAAACAAGGCGACACTTGCTTGTTGCTAACATGAACTGTTTTTTTTAGAATCAAAATTACAAGACTTTATATGCCGTTGGAACCTCCTCTAACAATACAACTGTAACCTCACTAACGCATGTCCAGACCAGGTGGAGGTCTGGGACCTTGTTAGTCAGGCACAGTGAACTCACATAGTCTTCCCGCATGATCTCCTTTCTTGGCTGCACGGAATAGTTGACCTCAGTAGGTGTGGGACAGAGGTCATTTACTCTCTGTCTGGCTGCCAGGGCTTCAGCTGGATTTTTATATAGATGAGTGGTGCCGCGCTAATCCTATATGTAAAACCTCAGGTGGTTTAAAAGTTGGTCATAATTTATGTCACCAAAGGGTATATAAATAAAATAGTAAAAATATTAGAAAACCAGTGGGGTATTCCTACAAGTGGTGTGTCTCACTGGACAAAATTAAAAATATTGGTGTAAGCAGATAAAAGTATGCGTGTTGCAAACTTAGATCACCATAATCAATAACTGGTTCAACATAAGTGACAAAAAACAATTTTAAATAAAGTGCAGCGTAATTTAGGCTAAATATATATACAGTCCAAAAGTGACAATGTGCATTGTGCAAACACTGTGCATAATATAAATGGCTACACCTCTGATTTCTTACGGTGTTAAAAAACAAAACTTCATATAATGTGCAAATGTGCAAAAAAAGACCGAAAACCTCCAAAGATAAAATATAATAGTTAATGTCCCAAAAATTAAGATACATATAATGAAAAGGAATTTCACACAGAAAAAAATGTCCTTATTTTTGATGAAATCTGTGACAGCTATGTGCTAGCATGCGCATGTGGCAGTTAAAGTGCCTGGTGACTCAAATCTCATGCATCTTCGTGTGCAGACACTTCAGTGGGTAGTGGCCCCTTACCTTAAAGTAATGGGGCAACAGCATATGACCAAAAGGGCTCTTTATCTCATCCACCTAGGGGCTCCTGCGCATCCCTCACCGTCCTAGGATAAGGTTCCCTCAGATGTGATGCAGGAAGGTGTTATAAATAGAGTAGAAAAGAACCCAATAGTGTAATTCTGTTTACTTAGGTAACTTGTTTTTTATTAGGCAAAAGCAAGTACTCACATTTGTTTTTTAACACCGTAAGAAATCAGAGGTGTAGCCATTTATATTATGCACAGTGTTTGCACAATGCACATTGTCACTTTTGGACTGTATATATATTTAGCCTAAATTACGCTGCACTTTATTTAAAATTGTTTTTTGTCACTTATGTTGAACCAGTTATTGATTATGGTGATCTAAGTTTGCAACACGCATACTTTTATCTGCTTACACCAATATTTTTAATTTTGTCCAGTGAGACACACCACTTGTAGGAATACCCCACTGGTTTTCTAATATTTTTACTATTTTATTTATATACCCTTTGGTGACATAAATTATGACCAACTTTTAAACCACCTGAGGTTTTACATATAGGATTAGCGCGGCACCACTCATCTATATAAAAATCAACTATAAGGTCAGGTGTTTACCCGAATAGGTGCATGCAGCTTTTCCACCTCCAGCCATCTCCATACTTGATAGCGCAGGAATATTTCTGTTAAAGCTTCAGCTGGATTGTTTTAAACATTCCTGGGCTCGGTCTGCTGCTGGGCAGAGCTGTAGAGAGACACTAGGTGCTAGGCAGAGGCCAGCGGTGCTCTGCCCTGTTGCCAGCGATTCAGCTGGGAGTAGCAGCTCCACTACATCAGCTTGTCGTCGGAGAGAGGGGCCAACTGCCCCGGCTCCGTGGAACTCCACAGTTGTTGCCGGTGCTGGGGACCGTTGGTGGCACCAAGAGGTTGGTGGCACTCTGCTCTGTTGCCAGCACTTCTGCTGGGGACTCCGCATCCTCCTCTCCAGCTAACCGCTGGGCAAGAGGCTTGCGTTCAGTCCCCTCCAATAGCCTCTGTCCCGGGTGAGTCTGTCACATGCACTATTCCCAGTGACTTGTGCAGGTATCGAAACTGACTTGTGCATACACTTAATCACAAATCCTGTGCAGGAAGGGAAGTGACACTCGTGCTCCCCTTCAGTTCCATTCACTAGACCCTTCTACCCCTGCAGGGGCAAAGTGCATGTAATCAGGTTTACTTTAATTTCAGTATCCAGATCGATCACCTCCTCCAATCCTCATATGTAGACATAAAGGACGGGCACTCATAGTATAAGTCTGAATGGATGAATTTTATTGTACCTAATTAAAATAAAATTAAAAGCAAGGCATAACATATGCCCAATTAGTATGCAATAAGGACAATCCAAAAGATCTGGATGGCATGCATTCCACAGACCGGATTAACACAGACCGGAAATTACGTGGGTGCATACCAAGCTCCACCTTATGCGTTTCATCATAGGATGTCATCTGAGTCATTTACTCATTCGCTAAAAAGAAAATAGTAAATACATTATCAGTACAATTTTAGAAATCCCTCATTTGAAAAAAAAGATTAAAAAAATCAATATCCCTGATGTAAATCCAAAAGCAATCATGTCACCCAACAGTGTGGATCCATGTCAATCACGATGAGTGAAAAATAATGTTTACCTAGCTGCACTCAATGACCTTCACCCACTGACATCACCTAGGATCCCCAACTCCTTTGTTTACAAACAGAAGTTGGTGGGATCTGTCATTTTAAAGGCAGTAGTAATGCCGCCACTAAATGACAGATCTCCTGGTTTGTTGGCAAACAGAAGCCTCAGGAGGATTATTCATTAATACTACTACTCCCACTAAGGCTCGGTTCACACTCATGTGACATAGGATCCGAATTGTGAGACCCTAAGTCGGATGTCAAGTTTTCCTATGAGATCTGTCTTAACTGATTCTACACAAGGTTCCTGCACTACTTTGGTCCATCTTTGATATGACTTTAATGCCTGAAAGTCACGTGACTTTGGACTCGGGGTAGTGTGAACTGAGCTTAAATGAGAGATCCTCAGCTGCTGTTTGTAAACACAAAAATGTTTGTTTTAAAGGAGTAAATCATACTGCATCAGCAACTTCATGTGCAGCTTTAAGGCATCACCTGTTATTTAACCACTTCCCGCCCGCCATATAACAGAATGACATGTGCAAAGTGGTTAAGTTATCTTGACCGGACACCCTTCACAGATGCCAATCAGTGCTCATCAGTAATGACTGCCAATACCTCATCATCAGTGCTGCCCATCAGTGCCATCTATTAGTGCCCATCAGTGCCATCTATTAGTGCCCATCAGTGCCACCTATCAGTGCTCATCAGTGCCACCTATCAGTGCCCATCAGTGCCCATAAGTTCTGCATATCAGTGCCACCTATCGGTGCCCATCAGTGCTGGATATCAGTGCCGCCTATCAGGGCCCATCAATTAAACATATTAGAGCCTCATCAGTGCCCATCAGTGCCACCTTATCAGTGCCAATTCATCAGTGCCCATCAGTGCTGCCTCATCAGTGCCTGTCAGTTGCTGTATTTCAAGCCTGCATGTCTAACAGACATTTGGTCAGCTTCTTTTGGACCATTTGGCATACACATGGGCTGAATGTCAGCCGGTTTCTATTGAGCGGCTGATGCCTCCTGACATTCGCACATGTGTGCGAGGCTTTAGAAGGTAGAGAGTGTGTCCAAGCACCTCTGCTTCCCCTACCCACTATTGGTATTGTAAATCCTTCCTAAATACTAACACATATTAGTGCTAGAACCTGCCTAATTAATTAATTGTTTAGGTGGGCTCTTTTGGAAAATTTAAAGCAGCCTGTATAATTAGGCTCCATGCACACTGGATGTTAAAAAAACGTTATAAAAATGCCAGTAGCTTTGCAGTGAATCTTTCAAAGTCTTTTAACATTTTTGCAATAGCGTTTATTAGCCCTTTTTTTTAGCGATTTTCCATGTACTCATTTTTTTAGGTCACAAAAACAGCTCCTGAATGTGATTTTAGGGCGTTCAGACAACAGCCCATAAACTCCACTGCTGATAAACATCCAAAAACGTCCATGTGTGCATGGACACATAGGATAACATAGAGGGGAGTTTATGGGCTGTTAAAAAAAACATCCACACTCCCAAAAATGGGCATTTATAAGCTTCAGTGTGCATGGAGCCTAGACTGTGCAATGTAGGGTCCACTTATGCTGTGCCATGTAGGGTCCACTTTAGAAACTTCTGTGCAGGGGCAGATCCAGGGGGGGCAATGGGACAATAGCCCCTGAGAAATTACTGATGGGCTCGCGGGTGAGCAGGCAGGCCAGTTAGACTCAGTGGATAAGTGAGCAGGCGGGCCTGTGGGCGGGCGTGTGTGTGGGCATGTTAACGAGCGGGCGGGCCAGTCAGTGGGGGTCGGCAGGTGAGTGCCTGAGTGGGCAGGTCAGCGGTGAGTGTGCTGGCGGGCAGGGCAGTGATCGGGTGAGTGGGCGGGTTGGTCGGCAGGTGATCGCGAGCGGAGGTGCTGGCCGGTCAGCGAACCGGCAGATGGGGAGCAGAGAGATGACATCATCTTCCACCACCCGCCCTGTATCACTGTAGTTCTGCCCTCACTGTGCAGTAGAGAGATTACATCATCTCTCTGCTGCCTGTATTCACTCTGGCAAGTGACACCTTAACAGGCCAATGACAATCAGCAACATGTGGCAGATGACGTGGCAAGTGACAATCAGCAACATGTAGCAAGTCACAATCAGCTACATGTGGCAGGTGACGTCGCAAGTGACAATCAGCAACATGTGGCAGGTGACATGGAAAGTGACAATCAGTAACATGTGGTAGGTGACATAGCAAGTGACAATCAGCAACATGTGGGAGGTAACGTGGCAAGTGACAATCAGCAAAGTGTAGCAGGTGACGTGGCAAGTGACAATCCGTAATGTGTGGCAGGTGACATGACAATCAGCAACATATGACAGGTGACGTGGCAATTGACAATCAGCAACATGTGGCAGGTGATGTGGCAAGTGACAATCATTAACATGTGGCAGGTGACATGGCAAGTGATAATCAGCAAGATGTGGGAAGTGACAATCCACAACGTGTGGCAGGTGACATGGCAAGTGACAATCCACAAAGTGTGGCAGGTGACGTGGCAAGTGACAATCCGCAATGTGTGGCAAGTGACGTGGCAAATGATAATCAGCAATATGTGGCAGGTGACATGGCAAGTGACAATCAGCAACATGTGGCAGGTGACGTGGCAAATGACAGTCAGCAACATATGACATGCAACATGTGGCAAGTGGCAATCCACATCTGGTAGCAGGCAAGTGACAATCCGCAACTTGTGGCTGGGACATGGCAAATGACAATCCGCATCTGAAGGCAGGTCAACGTGGAAAGTAACACACTCAGGGTTCCCACTAGGGATGAGCCGAACACCCCCCGGTTCGGTTCGCACCAGAACCCGCGAACGGACCGAAAGTTCGCACGAACGTTAGAACCCCATTGACGTCTATGGGACTCGAACGTTCGAAATCAAAAGTGCTCATTTTAAAGGCTAATTTGCATGGTATTGTCCTAAAAAGGGTTTGGGGACCCGGGTCCTACCCCAGGGGACATGTATCAATGCAAAAAAAACTTTTAAAAACGGCCGTTTTTTCGGGAGCAGTGATTTTAATGATGCTTAAAGTAAAAAAAAAAAAGTGAAATATTCCTTTAAATATCGTACCTGGGGGGTGTCTATAGTATGCCTGTAAAGTGACGCGTGTTTCCCATGTTTAGAACAGTCCCTGCACCAAATGTCATTTTTAAAGGAAAAAATCTCATTTAAAACTGCTTGCGGGTTTAATGTCATGTCGGGTCATGGCAATATGGATGAAAATCAGTGAGACAAACGGCATGGGTACCCCCCAGTCCATTACCAGGCCCTTTGGGTCTTGTATGGATATTAAGGGGAACCCCGCACCCAAATTAAAATAAGGAAAGGTGTGGGGCCACCAGGCCCTATATACTCTGAACAGCAGTATACAGGTTTGTTGTTAAGTAGAATCTGTTTGTAATTTTGAACATTTTTAACGTGTTTAGCTCCAGCCAAAAAATCTTTTCTAAGCTTTTTGGAAAACATAGGGAAGGGTTATCACCCCTGTGACATTTGTTTTGCTGTCTTTCCTCCTCTTCAGAAGATTTCACCTCACTTTTTTGTCCCAATGAAAAATGTGTTTTGAAAATTTGGGTTTTTTTGTGGAACAAGGATTGGAAAGCATCAGTGGAAAGGAGAAATTGTTTTCCCATATTAACTCTTACAGGAAAGAATTTCCCTTCCTAGGGGTAGATTTCATCTCACTTCCTGTTGTCTCCTTCCGTTTGCAAGTAGGAGTCGTTTGTAAGTTAGATGTTTGAAAGTAGGGTCCTGCCCTATATACTCAGCAGAAATTTGGGCCTTAGGTGTTGCTGTGGCCACAACACTGTAAGCCCTCACAGGGCCCTGCTGTGAAATATTAGATCAAGAATTGTAATTACATGCCCCTGTTGAACAGGAGCTGAAAAATTAGGCCTTAGGCACTGGTGCTGGTGCCACAACACTGCAACCCCTCACAGACACTCTAGTTGGAACGCAGGAACGAGCCCTGCTGCAAAGTATTGCTTCAAAAATTGTAATTACACGCCCCTGTTAGACAGGGGCAGAAAAATTGGGCCTTAGGCACTGGTGCTGGTGCCACAACACTGCAACCCCTCACAGACACTCTAGTTGGAACGCAGGAACGAGCCCTGCTGCAAAGTATTGCATCAAAAATTGTAATTACACGCCCCTGTTAGACAGGGGCAGAAAAATTGGGCCTTAGGCACTGGTGCTGGTGCCACAACACTGCAACCCCTCACAGACACTCTAGTTGGAACGCAGGAACGAGCCCTGCTGCAAAGTATTGCATCAAAAATTGTAATTACACGCCCCTGTTAGACAGGGGCAGAAAAATTGGGCCTTAGGCACTGGTGCTGGTGCCACAACACTGCAACCCCTCACAGACACTCTAGTTGGAATGCAGGAACGAGCCCTGCTGCAAAGTATTACATCAAAAATTGTAATTACACGCCCCTGTTAAACAGGGGCTGAAAAATTGTGCCTTAGGCACTGGTGGTGGCGCCCAGAACCAAAAATGTTCTTACAAGCTATCAGCGTGATGATTGAGGAGGAAGAGGATAATTACTCAGGGATAGTCACTCAGCATCAGCATAGGCAGTCTTTGAAGGGATCTGAGATTTCAAAAAAAATTATTCGGTTACATCAGCATCAGGTGCTTGGTAGCTGGTGGTGATCCAAGTCTCATTCATTTTTATGAAGGTCAGCCGATCGACCGAGTCGGTGGACAGACGCACCCTGTGATCGGTTACCACGCCTCCAGCAGCACTGAATGTGCGTTCCGAAAGAACGCTGGATGCAGGACAGGCCAGTAGCTCAATTGCATACTGTGCAAGCTCTGGCCAGTGATCCATCCTCAAGACCCAGTAACCCAGAGGATTTTCGGTGGGAAAGGTGTCCAAGTCTGATCTTGCCCCTAGGTATTCCTGCACCATGTAAAACAGACGCTGGCGATGGTTGCTGGAACCGATCATACCTTGGGGCTGCGGACCAAAAAATTGTCTGAACGCATCGGTCAGACGGCCACCTTCTCCACCGCTCCTTCTTTGACTGACCGAAGCCTCAGCAACACGTTGTCCAGAAACAGGAGTTTGTAACCTCCCAGTCTCTGGGAACGCGTTGCACAGACCTTTCTGCAAGGCCTCCCGAAGATGTTTCATCCTCTGCTCCCTCTGCGATGGCAAGATAAGGTCCGCAACCTTACCCTTGTAACGTGGATCAAGGAGGGTTGCCAGCCAGTATTGGTCCTTCTCCTTGATACCACGAATACGAGGATCCTTACGCAGGCTTTGCAGGATCAGGGAGGCCATGCAGCGTAGGTTTGCTGAGGCATTCGGTCCGGAGTCCTCTGGGTCACTAAGAACGACATGGTCCGCAGCCACCTCCTCCCAGCCACGTACAAGTCCATGTGTTTCTTGGGACTGATCCCTTAAAGACTGCTGCTGATGCTGAGTGCCAGGCTCCACCTCCATACTGACACAATCTTCCTCCTCCTCCTCTTCCTCCTCGTCCTCTTCCTGTGTGATCGGCGGGCACGCAGGAACACTGTCTGGATAAAGGGGGCCTTGAGAGCTAAGGAAGTCCTCCTCTTCCTGCCTCTGTTCTGCCTCAAGTGCCCTGTCCATTATTCCACGCAGCGTGTGCTCCAACAGGTGGACAAGGGGGACAGTGTCACTGATGCATGCACTGTCACTGCTCACCATCCTCGTGGCCTCCTCGAATGGTGACAGGACAGTGCATGCATCCCTGATCATGGCCCACTGGCGTGGGGAAAAAAAACCAAGCTCCCCTGACCCTGTCCTGGTGCCATAGTCGCACAGGTACTCATTGATGGCCCTCTGCTGCGTGTGCAGCCGCTGCAGCATGGCCAACGTTGAGTTCCACCTGGTGGGCATGTCACAGATTAGGCGGTTCTTGGGCAGGTTAAACTCCTTTTGGAGGTCCGTCAGCCGAGCACTGGCATTATATGACCGGCGGAAATGCACACAGACTTTCCTGGCCTGCCTCAGGACATCCTGTAAGCCCGGGTACCTGCCCAAGAACCGCTGCACCACCAAGTTAAGGACGTGAGCCAAACAGGGCACATGGGTCATTTGTCCCTGTCGGAGGGCAGAGAGGAGGTTGGTGCCATTGTCGCAAACCACCATTCCTGCCTTAAGTTGGCGTGGCGTCAACCACCTCTGAACCTGCCCCTGCAGAGCTGACAAAACCTCTGCCCCAGTGTGGCTCCTGTCCCCCAAGCACACCAGCTCAAGCACCGCATGGCATCTTTTGGCCTGCGTACTTGCGTAGCCCCTTGAACGCTTACGGAGCACCGCTGGTTCCGAGGAAGAGGCCATGGAGGAAGAAGAAGAGGAGGGGGTGGAGGAGAGAGGTGTGTCACAATCAGCATTTTGGAGGCGTGGTGGCGGAACAACCTCCAACACTACTGCACCTTGTCCTGCATCCTTCCCAGCTGCCAGCAGAGTCACCCAATGCGCCGTGAAACTTAGGTAACGTCCCTGTCCATGCCTGCTGGACCATGAGTCAGCGGTAATATGCACCTTACCGCTGACCGCCCTGTCCAGCGAGGCATGGACATTGCCTTCCACATGCCGGTAGAGAGCCGGAATCGCCTTCCGTGAGAAAAAGTGGCGTTTGGGTACCTGCCACTGAGGAACCGCACATTCCACAAACTCACGGAAGGGGGCAGAGTCTACCAACTGAAAAGGCAGCAGTTGAAGTGCTAGCAATTTTGCCAAGCTAGCATTCAACCGCTGGGCATGTGGATGGCTGGGAGCAAACTTCTTTCGGCGGTGCAGCAGCTGGGGCAGGGAAATTTGCCTGGTACAATCTGACGTCGGTGTACCAAAAGCAGATTGCCCACAAGTACTTGGCTGTGACACACCTAATTCTACACCTTCATTCCTCTCACTGCAGGTCTCAGAGAGGACTGAAGGTCTAGTGGGGTTGGAAATCTCAGCTGATGAGGAGCAAGGAGAGATCCTCTTTGTTCTTTGGTGTGGGTCTTTTAGATACGCTTGCCAACGAACTGCATGGCAGGTCAACATATGTCTGGTCAAGCATGTGGTACCCAAGCGGGAGATGTTTTGGCCACGCGAGATACGCTTGAGACATATGTTGCAAATAGCAGCGGTGCGATCTGATGCACTCGTCTCAAAAAAGGCCCACACCAAAGAACTTTTTGAATAACGCGCAGAGACTGCAGCGCCCTGCACATGTGGAGCTTTGGGGTGTGATGCAGTCAATGTGCTGCCCTTAGGCTGGCCCCTGGAGGGCATCCTGCCTCGTTGGTGATGTGCCGCCGCCTCCTCCTCCTCCTCCTCCTTCTCCTCCTCCTCCTCCTCCTCTCTCCTATCAGGCACCCACGTTGAGTCAGTGACCTCATCATCCCCTCCCTCCTCATCACTGGAGCAAACCTGGCAGTATGCTGCAGCAGGGGGAGCATGACTGCCAGATTGCTGTCCTTCTTGGGCACCCCCTCTGTCCGTGCTCATGTTACTGCCTTCATCAAGCTCAGTATCGTCATCAGAGCCTTCCAAACGCTGGGCATCCTCCTGGAGCATGTACCCAACACTGTGGTCAAACAGTTCGAGGGAATCCTCATGAGGACATGGTGGAGCTAGGGAAGGAGTCACTGATGACATTGAGCTGAGGGAAGAGGCCGCTGCTTTGCCAGACAAAGCACCCTGGGCATGGGTGAGAGAGGATGAGGAGGATGAGGACGGCTTGGTCATCCACTCGACCAAGTCTTCCGCATGTTGCGGCTCAACACGGCCAGCTGCCGAAAAAAAGGCCAAGCGTGTCCCATGGCCACGTGCTGATGAGGATGCACCGTCTCCACGACCAGCACTAGACACAGAGCCTGCTTGCCCTCTCTTATTGGCTTGTGACTGTCTGCCTCTCCTTCTTGGCCTTCCAGACATACTAATGGCCTGTAGCTGCACTAAGCTGGGATAGAACACCTGTAATTTTCTTCAAGTAGCTTTATATACTGTAACCAGACAAGCCTGCCTGTCAGTAGGAAGATAACAGGAACGGATCTAGCTGAACACTGTGAGCAGGACGCACTGTACTAAATGTAAATAGTCTAGCTGCCTGACCGTGGTACTAATAGGATCAAATAGAACACCTGTAATTTTCTTCAGGTAGCTTTATATACTGTAACCAGACAAGCCTGCCTGTCAGTAGGAAGATAACAGGAACGGATCTAGCTGAACACTGTGAGCAGGACGCACTGTACTAAATGTAAATAGTCTAGCTGCCTGACCGTGGTACTAATAGGATCAAATAGAACACCTGTAATTTTCTTCAAGTAGCTTTATATACTGTAACCAGACAAGCCTGCCTGTCAGTAGGAAGATAACAGGAACGGATCTAGCTGAACACTGTGAGCAGGACGCACTGTACTAAATGTAAATAGTCTAGCTGCCTGACCGTGGTACTAATAGGATCAAATAGAACACCTGTAATTTTCTTCAGGTAGCTTTATATACTGTAACCAGACAAGCCTGCCTGTCAGTAGGAAGATAACAGGAACGGATCTAGCTGTACACTGTGAGCAGGACGCACTGTACTAAATGTAAATAGTCTAGCTGCCTGACCGTGGTACTAATAGGATCAAATAGAACACCTGTAATTTTCTTCAGGTAGCTTTATATACTGTAACCAGACAAGCCTGCCTGTCAGTAGGAAGATAACAGGAACGGATCTAGCTGAACACTGTGAGCAGGACGCACTGTACTAAATGTAAATAGTCTAGCTGCCTGACCGTGGTACTAATAGGATCAAATAGAACACCTGTAATTTTCTTCAGGTAGCTTTATATACTGTAACCAGACAAGCCTGCCTGTCAGTAGGAATTTAACAGGAACGGATCTAGCTGAACACTGTGAGCAGGACGCACTGCACTAAATGTAAATAGTCTAGAAGATAACAGGAACGGATCTAGCTGAACACTGTGAGCAGGACGCACTGCACTAAATGTAAATAGTCTAGAAGATAACAGGAACGGATCTAGCTGAACACTGTGAGCAGGACGCACTGCATTAAATGTAAATAGTCTAGATAGAAGATAACAGGAACGGATCTAGCTAAACTGAATACAGTGTATATATATATATGCAACACCTGGGATGCATATATATACACAATACACTGTAAGTGCAGCTAACTGACTGACTGTTCTGCCTAATCTATCTAACTCAAATCAAATGACACTGTCTCTCTCTCTCTCTATCTCTCAGCACACCGGAACACACACTACACAGGGCCGCCGTGCAGGCGGCCTTATATAGTGTGGGGTGTGTACTAAATCCCCTGAGCCATAATTGGCCAAAGCCACCCTGGCTTTGGCCAATTACAGCTCTCTCTACTGACGGCGCTGTGATTGGCCAAGCATGCGGGTCATAGTGCATGCTTGGCCAATCATCAGCCAGCAATGCACTGCGATGCCGCAGTGAATTATGGGCCGTGACGCGCCACACGAATTTAGCGCGAACGGCCCATAACGTTCGCAATTCGGCGAACGATCGAACAGCCGATGTTCGAGTCGAACATGGGTTCGACTCGAACACGAAGCTCATCCCTAGTTCCCACTGATTCTGCATTATGGTGAGTTGAACCATTTCAATTTATATTACAATGTAATAATAGAAATAATGTGCTTCAATTATCCTGACACCATAACAACCATGGTGCAGTGATGATGAAAGCGCTAACACCAGCCATTGCCCTAATAAATTGCCTGCAAAAAAAATATTTTCTGCCAGTGCCCCTCCCGAGACTAGACTTTGGATCCGCCCCTGCTTCTGTGTAGGTAAAACAGGTTTCTACCATTAACAGCAACATGCAGTGTGTAAAATTTTATTTATCTATATGGCTTCACAGACTAATGAGTCTATAAAAGTAACAGTTTTGCTTTTTGAAAAACATTGTGCATATATTTTATAAAATTTATTGCTCGAAGCTGATTGCAAGATGTCTCAGGACTGATTGCAGACAAGTGGGCAGATACCTTTCATCTGAAAACACTTGTAGGATGTTTTCAATTGCCTACAAAATAGTTCTGTATGATAGTCTAATTATTCATGCAAAAAAGACAAATTATTACTGACCTCTTGGATAAAGCAAATGATGACAGATAACAATAGTAACAATCGGAAAGATAATCTAATCTATAGACCATGTTTATTTCATTATTGTGCTGTTATTCTACTGATTGACACTAGTAGTGATTGAATGTCACATCTGTGAAATGCTCAAGACTGCTGTATCAGTAGGAATAATGTCACCAGGATAAGAAGGGACTTGAGTATGAATGTTCTGAAAACCAGACAGTGTTTTGAAAGTCTGGCAGAGTATACACATACCTTGTGTTCACTGTCAGACAATTGTCATTTATTTTTGCTCCCAAATCTAAACTGATTGCTCCAATGCCAGTTCATAAATATAAACTTTTTTTTTTGTTAATACATTGTTGAAAACTTTTCAGATGTACCCATATGCAGATTCATTTATGGAATTTTTCAGGTTGGGTATGACTATTTAAATAATCTATCAAGTTCTTATCGTTTCTGAGAAGCCCCTAACACCACATAGCTGTTCATAAATTGTGTTCATGTGACAAATTAAAATCTGACTCCATTTATCTAAACCCAAAGCCCCAAATTAATATATATTGCATCTTATCAGTCCTTAAATGTGGTGGATAATTGTTTGTCTTTTTGTTCTGGCAGATTTCTTTTTATTTTCACTTGGGGATCCTAACTGTAAGGCAGGCCATAGACAGTGCAAATTGCACAACTCCTTCATCAACGCAGACAGTGTTGACAGGGGAATCCCTCCTGCCGAGCAATAATCTTCTCCCAGGGAAAGCCGTACCTGCTGGGAGAAGACAGTGATTATAGCTGGCGGCTTTAGCAGATGCTTGTGATAATCACAAGTGAATCCGGCAGACTGGTTGCACCCAAGCTGATCAATCGATCAGTCTTCCTAATAATGGTTTGATTCTCAGCTAGTTCCTGCAGAACCAGTCGAGATTCAAACTGTCTATGGCTGGCCTAACACTCTTCCTGTCTCAGGGTAATAATGTTTATTCACTGCACTGTTATCTTCATAACACAGGGGTGTGCTGTAGTTTCCAAAGGTGATCTGGGTAGAGCTGATAACACTGCTTGAGATTTTAGTGCTCAGAATGTTACCAACTCTTTGGGTTTTGGTAGAGTTTGCATACACTTTTGGTTTCCCGTGTAATCACTGATGTATACAAATCCAGGTTTGAATGGTTTAAATAATCATAAGTGAGTCACTGATCATTTTTCTCATCTATAACCCCCACATATCTATTACTGGCATGGCATTTGTGTACATAAACATTTTTCATATGTCTATGTTTGTTGAGTTAAGTTCTTTGTTATGTGACTAGAAATCTGGCAAGCAGGTCATAGAAGATGTAATTTGTGCTTGATGATGTTTCAAAGCACTTATGGACACAGACAAGTGTATTTGTCATGGAGGTCAATGAGCCATATGACAAGCATTGCCAATCTTGTTTCATTATCTTTCTTTAAGTCCACCAGAGACAGCCTGGTACTCAGTCTTGCCTCTGAATCCTTTCATTTGCCTCCATTCTCCTCCACAAGAATAACACAATGAACATTCATCCCTGCTGTCATTAACTTGTGTAATAGCATGCTGCATAAATATTGCCTTGCCTTACCACAGTCTGAGCTAGATGATTTACTTTTAAGAACAGTGGAACACAGACATGTAAATGCATCACAAGAGATATAGGTTGGTATTCTGAATAATGTTTATACTTGGTGGAACATTATTAAACCTAAATCCAGCCATTTTTTCAGGTTTTTGATAGAGTAGAGTAGGACCTCTGTTAACCTTCTATTGCTGCATGCCCATGTCCACTTAGAACAGGAGGCATAATTTGTCCTTGACTGGTGTAGGACTGGACAGAAAATGCATAAACCCCCCAATGGGCACACAGACAGCAATAAAACACATTTGTCTGCAGAGTAGGGAAGGTTTAGAACCTTGTTCAGGATTTTATTGCAGTTTCTGTCCCATGGGGTGATTTTATCTTAATTCTTGTCCTGGTGACAAGTATCAGTCAAAAAAGGCTAGGGGAAATCTCCTAAGGGACACAAACAGCTTTTAAAACCTGACAGACGTTGTGTTTTAAATGCATGAATATCATTAACCTCTAGGGATGAGCGGATTAATTTTGGTGAAATTGATTTTGCTACAAAATTAGTAGTAGGAAATTTTCTCAACAAAGAAACTGCTTAGGTGAAATTTACTTTAAAAAACTATTTTTTCGTTTAGAAAGTGTTGGGAGTTTTATGGTTTATTTTGGGTAGTTTAGTTTATTTTATTAAATGTTCTTTATGTTTGTATTTTTTTTCCTTTTTTTATTTATTCAGGTATTTATCATATATTATTTGAACTAAAAAATTTGACTAATAAGGGGTTGTTTTTGGTATAACAACAAGGATAACTAACAGCAGCTTCCATAACCTGGACAAGTAATTTAAAGCACGTTGTAACCTTAAAAAAGTTTACCTTTACCATCCCTAATGATTTCAATGTATTTTCCAAAATAGCTTAATTTGTTCATTTCTACTTACTTATATGGTGAAGAGAAAATGGGGTTGATTTACAAAAAATCTGGTGCAGCTCTGCACAGAAACCAGTCAGCTTTCATGGTTTTTTTTTTTCGTCAAAGCTTAATTAAACAAGTTGAAATTAGTAACTTTATTGGCTACCATGCACAGCTCCACCAGAATTTGCACTCTTTTAATTCTACATTCTACATTCTAAATTTTGCATTCTAGCCAAAGTTGGGTATTCCCCTTTCACCCTGACCCTATCAAGACTCCATGTATGAGAAATATTGTAATGATCCATTATATTTCACTTAACACTTATGCACTGAGTTGCCCTGCTTACTATCAAATCCCTTCTACAGGCTTGCTCTGATTAGCGTCTCTATAGTGCTAAATATTAACTGTTTTATTATCTTTGGGGCTCTTCTTGTGTTGCATGTATGTTGGAAGCCTGTATACTATTTATTACTGCATTGATACAATGCGATTGTTGCAAAATTCATCTCTTTTCATAAAGAATGTATAAAAAATAGTCTATTAAATATCGGTGCAAGTTAAAACATCAAGGCCTTCTAGAATGCTGCAAAAGAGGGAGCACATTAATATGTTTAATTAAAGGTGACATTTTAGAAATGAAATCAGATTGTTTTCCCAGTTTTCATGAAATGATTAACAAAAGCAGCTAATTACTTTCCCCTGCACGCTGCTTTTTCTTTGGTGCTCCAACCATGGCTATTAGTCCAGATTGTAGATAAAAGATTAATAACAGTTACAGGGAAAAACAAAGGAGAAAGCACTTAGCTATCACATACATAATATATATAGCTGCTAATGATCTATCGACTAAGTGGGATGCAAAGACTCCTTTTAGCTCTGCTATCTAAACAGAATTTAATGTAATAGACTCCTGCTACTGGTGTGGGAGAAAGCTCTATTTCCTAATAAGGTTGAGGAGTTTATTAAATCTACTTCTGAACACATATAAGAATATGAAGCAATGCACACTCCCAGCCATCCACATGACATGAAGGAAAATATGATTCTTCAAACCAGGCAACCTTTTTCCATTGCTCCATGTTCCAGTTCTAGTGCTCATATGCCCATTGTAGGCAATTTTGGCTGTGGACACAAGACAGCATGGGCATCCTGACTGGTTTGCGGCTACATACACAACAAACTTTGATGCCCATTTTTTCTGCTTTCAACATATCAACTTGATGGACATCGCATTTACTTGCTGCCTAATTTATCTCACCGACTTTCAGATGCCCCTGTGATGAGATAATCAGTGGTATTTACTTAACCTCCCGGGGGTCATAGAGCTATGGCTAATTGGTGTGTATTGTATATATACAGGATATGTATATATATATATATATATATATATATATATATATATATATATATATATATATATATATATATATATATATATAAATAAAGCAAAATTATACTATTGTATTGGTGTGATAATGGATTCCTAGATAGAGAATTCTCAGTGTCTTAGCCAAAGAGATGGAACAGCGAACCATGCCTGCTTGAAATCTCCTTGTCTGGTTAAACTTCAGATGAGCTGTCCAATAGAATTACTCACTTCTGTGTATCTAAATTTCAGCTTGAACCTTAAAGTTCTAACCTCAGTAAAACTATAGTCAAATATAAAAATCAATTGTAATGTAGGTTGCACATACCAGTAATACTGTGCTCTCTGTTTTTCTAAATATCCCCTGGAATATTTGTATAAACACCTGTTGGCCCAGTCAGTAGAACCACTAGATAAACACTTCAATTGATAGGATGACAATGTTCGTTCTACTGCATTTAAATCATTCCAATCTTGTCACCTGTAGCTGATTAGATGTTGGCACTGATGTTAGTCCTATCAGAGAATTGCCACATCAAGCTTCTCTCACAGCTCTTTAGACTGACAGTACATTGTTCAATGTCCCAGGCTTAGGTAAATGATGTTAAAGCCCTGCTCAGTACCTCCACCCCCTCCAGCACTGTCTAGCAGGATGCATGAAAAATTTAGCACATTGAACCCCGTGAAATCTTTTTTTCTTTTTTTCAAGGCCAATTTGCAAGATTTTGGTAAAAAAAAGGGCACGAGTAGATGGACATTGCCATGGGGGACATGTATCAATGCAAAAAATAAATAAAATAAAATTAGATAATTCTTTTAAATAGCATGCTTAGGGGATCCCTTAATTTGTCCCATAATTTGTAGGATGTACTGCAGAAAAATGGACATTAAAAAATGTAAATAAGGGTGGGCTGGAACTACCTAATCTTGATTTGTACTATGTTATTTCACAATCTAGGGTCTGTCCACGAATTTTTGGGGCTATATGGTCTGGATGGGTAAATATGCAGGACAATACTGAATCCTTTGACCCTCAGAGGGAGGGTATCACCTGAAGTTCTATGAGCTGGTAATCTATACTGGGCACTATCAAAATAGACAACTGACACAACGTACCTTTCTTCTTTATACCTCTGTATTATTTTTATAGGATTCTATCAATCAGCAGCTATCTGTGACTACTATGTAAGCTGCTGTATTTATCCATGATATATACCTGTTTTTACCTTTATTTTGCACAGAAGTAATTTAAAAAAAATACTTAAGCCATTAGATAATCCTGTCAGTCAGACAGTTAATATTTTTAAAAGAGGTTAACAATGACAGACTATATTTCTGTAATGGCAGGTTTTCTTTAAGAATTTACAGGTCATCCTGCATATTTTAGGGAGCAGAGCTGAAAATTACTAAAGGTAGAAATGTGATTTTTAATGCAGGACAAAGTATTCAAACTCCATGGGAATTGATGTGGAAGCAAATAGCTACACTAAAAGACTGTCCTTTGTAGGCAAGCAGAGACATTATAACTACCTGAAAATAGATGTTTATATTTTAGATGGATTTACTTTTTAAGTGGCTGATTTCCATGTTTCTATATTAGGCTAGCATCCATATGCAGCCATTAAAACATTTCAATATTAAAAACAGATTTTTGTTAATAGTGACAAGCAATTTCAAACACTAACACAGCAGGTGCTGGAACACCAGAAAAACTAGTAATGTTTATAGTGTAATAACCCCTAGCCATCACAGTAATGTGGTTTGTGCTTTTACAGAATTATGCAGATAATATGCCGGAGATTCTGATTGCTCAGTCATTTGTTCAGTTATATTCAGGTAGATAACACTATCTGTTTTGTGGTGAATCAAATCACATGTTTTGGCTCGATGGAATGATCTAGGGGAGGGGGTGCAATATTTTTGGGACTGTGGCAAGGGTATAATTCATCTTCCTATTACTGCAAGTCAACGGCATGCTGACTTTCATGCAATTCTAATTAACCCAGAAAGCAAAATTAATTTCAAACTAATATCCATCCCATTGGCAGGTAATTAATTTTTGGGAAGATTGTGTTAACATAAATTAGCACTAAATGTAAAAAAAAAAAAAAAATCCATAATGGTCCTCTGTTGAAGAGAGAAATCCCGATGCTGTAAAATATATAATCAAGTGTGCTTTTATGACAATAACTTTAAAATGACACCTTAAAAATGCAAAGTCGGTTAAGCCAGACACAGACATTAGAGCAGGGGTAGGCAACCTCGGCCTTCCAGCTGTTTTGAAACTACAAGTTTCATGAGACATTGCAAGACCCTGACAATCATAGGCATGACTCCTAGAGGCAGAGGCATGATGGGATTTGTAGTTTCACCACAGCTGGATGGCTGAGGTTGCCTACCCCTGCATTAGAGGGTGGATGGATGTGCAGAGATGATTCAACTGCCAAAAGATAGTGATAGGCTGAATCAGGGAATGATTATCTCTTATGTCTATGGCCATTGTTAGATTTCTATTTTGAATGATAAGCCATAAAAAAATAACATAAAAATTGTCAACTTTCATTGATTATATATTTAGTTGAGCAATATATATACTAGTAGAAATTAACGCTTTAAGCTTACTGTAACTCCAGGCAGATATAAAATACACAAATTAAAGTAGCTCTGTATTCATTAATAAATCATTAAATACATTTGAAATGCAACTAGTGTAGGTACCTCATATCCCTGCACAGCATAACTCTGAGTGAGAGAGTGAGAGGCAGGACTGGGAGCAATTCGGATGTACTGCATACAGAGGCGTTGAGAAGGAACATGCTGAAGGACAGAGCAGAGTTCAGATGGATGACCTAATCAGACTGCTTCTGCAGATTCACTGCCCAGTCAGAAGTCTGGGGGTGTAGGGAGGACACCAATAAATTCCTAAACTGTCAGTGCTGTCATATACCTTACTGTGCTGTGTGAAGGGGCTGTGTAAATCACAGAAAGGTACAGACAGAAATACAAAATATTTATTCTAATAGGTATTTCATCTGTGTATTTAGCTGTTTGATTGAAGTTCAGCTTTAATCAAGGTTATAATTATTCAGATATGCTCAATGCCACCTTTTCCTTTACCAGTGCTTGTCAGTGGCATTGCACTGGTAAAGGGGGTGCGGGGTGACACCCGACAGATGTGTGACACCAGGGTAGGCGCTACCATAAGTGTGAGCTGCCCGCCAGTGGAGCCCCAGAGGACATAGGAGCTGTGGCTTATTGGAGGTGCAGGTGGCAGAAGCGGCTGGTGCAGTATATCTGCTCTGCCTCACTCTAACTTCCTCAGTAATTTCTAAGGGCAGATAAGGACTCTGCTCAGGAGTCAGGCTGTAAGTTTCATTATCCCATCCTGTCACTACTGTTCTCAGCCCCTCCCTCACTCCACCACCAGTCCAATTCCACACTTTGTCTCCCATTTGTGTTTGCCCAACCCCGCCCACACATGCAATGCCTGCAGTGTGCTGTGGAAGAGGTTATGTGAGCAGCTTGGTGGGAGATCTGAAACAATGGCTGCTATAGCTGACTAAGGGGGAACCAGACTGAGCGGGGGAATGCATAACTAGGGAGCAAGTCTTTAACACACAGAACAACCCCCCTGTCTCCCCCACCACCTTTTGCTCTACCCCTCCTCCATCTCTCCTTTCTCTCTCCCTCCCACACTCTCTCTCCTCTTTTCATCCCTCCCCTCTTTTCTCCACCCTCTCTCTCTACCCCCTCCTCCCTCTGTCATCCCTTTCTCTCTTTCCCTCCGCCGCACTTACCTTACCTTCATCTTACCTCCTCTCCCTCTCTTTCTCCCCTCATACCCCCTCTCTATTTCCCCCCTCTCTCTCTTACTACTCTCTTTCTCCCCTCCCTCTTTCCCTTTCTCCCCTTTCTCTCCCTCCCCCATTTCCCCCTTTCCCTCCTCTCCCTCTTCTCTTCCTCTCTCCCTCTCCCTCCTCACACTCTCCCCCCTCCTGCTTCCCCTCTCATCCTTCTTTTTACTTTTCAGTCTCCCTTCTTTAGCCCCCCCTTTCTGCCCCCTCAGTTCTACCCTCTCTCTCTTTCTCTAAACTCTTTTTCTCTTCTCTCTCTCCCCCCAGGGTCCCTCACAGTGTCTCCCCTTTTCTTCAGTCCCTCTTGTTTTCTTCCTCCCTCCTTGCTTCCCTATTTTGACCCCCCTTCTTTATCTTTCCCTTTTGCTCTCTCTCCCCCATATCTTTTCTCCTCCCTTCTCCCTCTCCCCTCATCATTTCTCTCTCCCCCTCTTTTTTTCTTTCTTTCTCCTCCTCCCTCTCTTTTTCTCCCCTCATCTCACTCTTTCTCCTCTATCACCTCACTTTCTGTATCCTTGTCTCCCCCCCCCACCATCTCTTTTTCCCCTTTCTCTCTCTCAGTCATATCTCTCTTCATATTAAAAACAGACCAGTCTGTACCCTGATGACACCATACTGTACATTATATACAGACCAGCGTATATAACCTACAGTATAGTGTTGGCGGGTGACAACATGTTTTACCAAACCATGTGACCCCAACCCTAGTGACACCACTGGTTCTTGTAGACAACAATAATATATATAAACTTTTTAGATTAAGAGCAATTCACTAGTGCATAAACAAACATTCTGTTCCAGTTTGTCATTCCAGACCCAGTGGATCCCCTTTGGGATCCTCCATATTGCATTTGCAGTGTGCAGAGGAAATAAACTCAGCCTGTCAATCACATACCCACACATCAAAGACACCACTGTCCTTCCTGTGACAGTGATGCATGAAATTCATCCTTCAGCAACAATACTGTTTAGTCTGCTTATAATGTGCACTTTGAGAAAAAGAAGAGTGCATTTGAAACAGTCATCGGAGCATATTATAAAAGTTCCACTATGTTTACATGCTTAGTGAATGGATGGAAAGGTTCACTTTATAGTAAATTATCAAAGTTTTACAGCTTAAATGTAGTCATCTCAAGATACCCAAGGTATCTTGTCCAAGGTAGATAGTCAAAGGTATTATAGTGTGTACCCGGCTTTAGTCTCTACACCCCAGGTCTTGGGCAAATTAATAACTTTGGCACCACATTTTCAAAACAAGCACAGGCCTAACAAAACAAGGCCAAATGTTAGAGAGACTGTACAGAAAGTTATCTTTGAAAAAAGTGGTCTCTTACAAAAAAAGTGATCTATCATATGAATGAAAAATCAGAGCTTCTTGCTCATTCAGAATAGTAAAAGTTCACTCAGAGCTGCAGCTCTGTGTAAGGTAGATACTAATGCCCTGTATGAAGGGAAAGCACTCTCTGATACATTACACAAAGCTGCAGCTCCGAGAAATCTTTCACTATTATGAATGAACAAGCAGCACTGATTGTTCACTCATAATGGTGACAGATAACTCAGTGGCTGCTTTTACTCATACCAGCTGTGCTGTGGAACCTTTCAGTTTTATGTATGCGCGATCAGCGCTGTCAGTCTGTGTCATACACAGCAATGGCTCAACATCACTGACTGCTCATTCATAAAAGTAAAAGCTCACACAGTGCTGTAGTTCTGTGTGATCCATCGGCCAGGACTTTGTATGTGTAAAAAGCAGCCACTGATAGACACACATTTTTTTTCATGGTGAATGGCACCTCTAGTCTCCAGAGTGGCCCCTGCTGCTAAAGATCAGTGCTGTCAATTACAAATCCATCTTCTTTCTAGTGTTGTTGTCAGATGGAAAAAGGGGGAACCTGTCTAAATTGGACTCAGTATATGTACTGTGGGTAAAAATGTGAGATAGGGATCTTAGATTGTAAGCATCTTAAGGGCAAGGGCTGATGTGAATGTACATAATGTATGTAAATTGACTGAGCTATTTAAATATTTGTAATAAATAAGTAAACGTTTCCTTCACAGTGCTGTATAATATCCCCACCACAGATCCGCACACAATTCCACAAATTCATTTTAGTGGGAAGCCAGCTAGCCTATGAGCATGTTTCAGTTGTAACAAGTAACCAAAGAACTTGGAAGAATCCTGTACAAAGATGGAAATAACCTGTAAATTCAATACAGTGTTCTTAATGGCAATAAAACTAGGGTCCCCCATGTTGAAAGACTTTTTAGCCTTTAAAGTGGAACTTAAAGAGGTTTTTCTTCCTTTCTTCTTCCCTGCAAAGTAAAGGCATAATGTGCTAGTATGCATTGCATACTAGCAGATTATGTGACACTTACCTGAAAACGAAGCCCGCGTAGTCCCCGCTGCAGGCTGCATCCATCTTCATCTGTCTTCCTTCCAGAGCCGCGGACTCTGGCTCTGTGACTGGCTGGAGCCACGTGACGTTACTCCCTTGCATGCACGTGGAAGCCGCCAGTCACGACACACTCACCTGAGGAAATGTCACGGGTGGCCGTTCCTTCAGAGTGCATGCTCCAATGACATCATCGTAGCAGGAAACAGTAAATATCTCCTGAACGGCGCATTTATGAGATATTTACACTACCTATAGGTAAACCTTATTCTAGGCTTACCTATAGGTACAACTTTCCCATGTCGGTTTACAACCTCTTTCAGGTAAAAATATTTACCTCTGTTCCAACAGTCAGATGCTCAAATAGCCCTGGAGGATGATTGCACTCCTGTTCATGCACAGGGAGTCACGTCATCCCATGCTGGGCAATCAAGACAGCCAAAGACCGGCACCTGAAAAAAGCCTATGACAAGATGACAGCCCTGAAGGGTATTAAAAATCCTCCAGGGCTGTCATCTTGTCATAGGCTTTTTTCAGGTGCCGGTCTTTGGCTGTCTTGATTGCCCAGCATGGGATGACGTGACTCCCTGTGCATGAACAGGAGTGCAATCATCCAGACACATAGAGATTGTCTTGAATGTAAACTGAGCTGAGCATGTAAATTCTTTAAGGGATTGAAAATAGGCAACCAAGTGTATTTTATTGCATCAGACACAGTACTGCAATGTTTTTGACAGTTAACGATCCTATTCTCGACTTCTACGCAGTATTTTGAAGATGTGTGTTCGCCAAGTAGGGGAGACTATAAACTACATTACATCCTAACTCCAGGAAAAAAAAAAATTCCCATGCAGTGGGGCTGTGCCCGCATTGCATGGATTAAGTGCTTGTTTTGTCCATTGGGGGAACACAATGCCTATACTCACCTAATCCTTCGATCCTTGGGAAAACAGACATCCCCCACATCCAGTGGTGCACTGTCTATGATGCCTTCATGTCCAGAGCCGGTCTGGAGAGACAGGACCCTAAGGGACTGATTTTGTACTGGAAGGATCAAAGGATTAGGTGAGTATATCTAGGCTCTCTGAACTCCTTGACCAAAAAAAGCAGTTTTTCTCCTCCTCTCGCTTTAGATAGATCTATTACATAACATAATTTCAACCTTTAGTAATCTGAACAACTTTTGTAGACACCTACCTACATCTTCTCCTGAAGAGTGGCAGAAGCCACAAAATGCGTCGAGCTAACAGATGCCCCCCTGTGTTTTTATGGCAAGATTTTTTATCATTTTACTCTTCGTGCCAATTTGGATTGTACCAACTAACTAAGGCTATGTTCATTATTTTGTGGAGATTTTTTGGTTTTTATAATGTCTACAATATGAACTGATATGTTACTATACTATTATGTTATTATATATTTTGTATGTAATAAATTTTATTGATGGCAAATTGCTGTTGTGCATCATGCCTTTGTGCAATGTTTACAGTTCTAAACACATTATGCATTTGCCAGACGCATTTTTGTTGTGATATCTCCCTGGTTGCATGCTTCACACAAAGTCCCAAACTTTTCCTCCTATTATCCAGTAATTAGGGATGGAAGCACTGGGCTTGAGACATCCTGTGCTTCATATAAAACCTTCTTTTTAACTTTTCTTTAAAAAAAGCAGTTAATCAATACAGTGTTGGCACAGCCCCAATGCATAGTAAAAAAATGCCTTGGAATTGGGAATTGTTTTATTCAAAGAGAATTTTAGGGGTGTCTGCTTAAAATAGTTGTTATACCCCATAATTATTATGAATTCTTTATTCTAGCTGTACATTACCTCCATATGCCATAAAGAGTGCTAACATAATATATTACATACTATCTTCATATGTATTATAATGTATATTGTGGTTTAAATTTATCAAAATCTGAAGGTTTCACAGATTAGTACAGTTCAACACAGAACATCTGAAATGTAGGATGGTCTGCATTCTTATTTTGCCTATTGAGCAATTCTAGTTTTGAGAGTAATATACTGCCAGCAGCAAGTGATGACTGGGAGAATAGCAGAATTAAAATACATTGCATTGTAAGATTTGTGGCAAGGTGGAAAAATATGCCCGTGGAGCAGAAAAACCTATGAAATAATACCAAATGAAAGGAAACCCTGAAGGTTTCATTTGTTTGCGTGAAAATGGAAATTAACTCTGCCTTTTTTTAAATGGAAAAATTACCTCAAAGTCCAACAATTAAAGTCCATATTGTGTGCCACGGGAAATAATAAATGTGAAATGTGTTTAAATTGCAAACAATGTTGTTCATGATAAATGATTTTTCCATTTGCATCTATTACATTTGGTATTGGATTTAAATTTAAAGGTCATTTTACAAACTATAACTCACTGGTGTTAAGTTTCCCAGGGGAAACTTTGCCTATACAGTGTTTCAGGATTTGGCAAGAATTTGCTAGCAACATATTGAAGAGTATTGTGATATCAAATCACGTGACTTGTCCCAGTCAAAACTGCTGTTTCTCTTTTAGCAATATGCAATATACAGACTTTTTTCATTGAGGCTTGGCGTTATTAAATATGGCAGTTTTTGTTGGAGTTTAATTTCTTGTTAAACTAGACATGTTTAAAGTAAAACATTTTTTACTGAATGCAATTTGTAAGTTACTTTTGCAAAATTCACCAAAAAGTAATGTTCGTATTTTCATTATAAAGTATAAATCTGTAATTTAAATAAGATGTATAGAAACAAATAAAATATATTGTCCAGCTCTGCACTAGCCTAAGTCTAATCAAAATAATAGATACTACTAAGTAGTATAAAAAAAATGGCAAGTTACTAGTATTAAAAATTGTGATACGCTAATTGAATGTGTTTATAAATCTGCAAAGCCATTTATTTATTTATTTTTTCAATTACACAGTTACAACAAGCAGGGGAAATACATGTGAATTCAAACAGCATTGCCTTTTTATAAATGGGTTAAAAGAATAAAATAACAAAGGGACAATATACAGGAATGTTTGAATTTTATTTAAATTTAGTTTAATACATAACTAAATAAAAACATTTTTACTTTAAGGGGAGCAGCACCAAAAAGAGAATGCTCCGCTTGTTTGCACCCTCTCCACTGCCACATTTGGCACTTCTTTTGGGGAGGAGGAGGGAGTGGGTACCTGGTTTTGACAGATACCCACTCCCACTCTCAACTCAGATCAAGGTGCCAAACTGAGCTGGTAGTTCAGCCCCCAGTCCTCCTCCCCCCACAATCTTCTGGAACACATCACAGGTCCCAGAAGACTACAGGACCATTCACAAGATGCAGCGTGATTCATGCAAGGCTTCACTTCTTGTTTTGCTTACTTCAGATGCTGGCACCTGCACCCGAAGTCGATTAAAGAATTGGTTAAGGGGAAGACATAGCTTAATCCAGGGGCAGGTAGTGTCCTTATACTAAAAGTCAGCAGCTACAGTATTTGTAGCTGCTGACTTTTATTTTTTTGGGGGGGAGCCTGGAGCTCCACTTTAGGCAGTGCACGTACCTTCATGTTCTTGCAATCCCTATACACCAGAGCTTTGATTGGGAGAGGGAGAAGCAGCACAAAGAGCTAGTCAGGTGTACTGAAGTGATTCTGTATTATCAACCAAATAGCTGATAGAAGGAGTGAACAGATTGACAGAAATTAAGCTTATTAGTTAACTGCTTCTACCTTCACTGTCCAGTCAATGTCAGGTGAATGGACAAGACAAGACCTGTAAATGTTACTCCAGAAAGGTCATGTCCACTGCTCTGCCAGACAGGGCTGTGCCATGTGGCAGGACAATGTAAATTATGGGACTGAATGGACAAGTAAACAGGTCTTATTAATGTATTTTTGCTGTTTCCTTGGAGTTTAGCTAAAATAAAAGAGGACATTGCTAAGCATGAACAGTCTATACAAATTTACTCAAGTCCATAATTGTAGGACAACCATAGCTGAACTGCTTCAATAACACTTTAACAGTTTCATTAAGCAAAACAACAATTTATGACTAATAAAAATAGCAGATGTCTGTCACAGTGACTTTCTAGCAGGTTGGCAGATCATTATCTGCAGTTGTTTCCAACTTAAACCAGATGTTATCAATGCATGCAGGTGACATTTTATGAATATTAATAATTAAGATTTGGCAGTGATCGAAAAGATGTCACCTTCTATTCTAAGGACAAACGTTTGTTCACCCCAGATCACCCCAACAATTTTTTTAATTACTTTCATGCTTTTCATTAAAATCATTCTAGTGAAGTGAAAACATAGAATTTTTTGATTGCACTTTATTAGCAATTAGTCCCTGCATGGTCATTAAGCAGGCAATGTTAGAACTTGTTAGATTAGTTCTTTAGGTTTATAAACAACAACTAAAATATATGTCTAGGCAAAAAAAAGTATTATATTGCAAGCAATCCTATCAGCCCTGCCCAGCTCTCTTTTCTGGACTGCAAAACATTTCCTTTTCTCCTCATCTCCATAATATAAGGGGAGGTTACACTGCTTGGGATTTAATCTCAGCAAAGACAGAGTGCATAGAAGTTTAGAAGCAACAAGGAACATATGCACTTGAATATGCTTGCCTATAAAGTTGCACTGAATATACTGTATTTATATATATTTTTTAATTTGCCCAGACACTAAACTAAGTTGGCCATACACTATTCAAAATGTATCCAGATCAGCAAGGACAGGCCTAATTCTATCAGTGTATGCCCCCATTTGATAGACGTCTGTTCAAGGGACATATTTGAAACTGTTCCTCAGTCAGTGGCTTCAGTGTATTCTGACAGTAGAGGGTGGGTACAGCTGTCAGAATACAATGTCCCAGTAGTAGAATCCTCCATCTGCTCTGTTTATGTTTATAGAGGAATCTGTTTTTTCTTTTTTTTTAGCCCACTGACAGCTTTAAGCAGGCCATGTTACAATCTGACTTTACATTCTTTTATGTACTTAATAACAATTAAGTAGAGTGTGTGCTGTGTTTACCTGTCTGGGTATAATTGATTAGATTATGTAGGTAGATTACCCCACTATATAGTTGTTGATAAATCTAAAAGGTTTACAGTTTGAAAAAATTACTGTGGTCACTTTTAAAAATAAAATAAAATTTTGCATATAATATTTTGACTCATTATTCAGATATGAAGTCAGTGGCATGTTATACTGTTGCATAAGATGTTCTTTTTCTACCTCTCCAGGTACATGTGATTGAATCTTTAAACCAGCTGTTCATTCTACATTATACAATCTTAAATCTTACTTTAAATTGCTTTTGCTGTAGTCTTGCCTACAACAAAGGATGTCTCTCTTTTTCCAATACTTAACTACTGTGTTCAAATGAACAAACATGAATTACACAATGGATTACCTACATTCTATTTTCTAGCAATACAATAGGCTATTGTTCTCCAAGTGCCTGAATTACACAAAACTGTAAAGCATTGGTGTAATGTTGAGCCATTACCAATCCAAAATGGAGATTCAAAAAAAGCTGAGCTTTGTGTAGTGAAGTATTGATAATATTTACTATACTGCTTCAGATCCATCTGCACATAGGAAAAAATCAATCTGACTTCAAACTGTGGCATATTTTATAGGAATAAGACAAATTGTGTAATGCTCCTTCAATATTTGACAGTATAAGGCAGCAGCATGCTTCTTATATAAATATATAGTACATTGTAAATAAAAATTACACTTGCTGAGGAATGACAATTGCTGATTTCATAAGTAAGCCAAGAGACTATAGATAAACATAACTTTACAAGAAAAAAAAAGAATAGTACCCTTGCTTCTGACTTGGGGATTCTCCCCCTACAGCTATCCTATTTGTCCCCTTCGCTGTTTACACTAGCATATAATGATGGCCATACATGACTCAAATTTTCACTGATTTCTGCTGAATTAGCCAAAACTCGACTCATGGGAGAACCCTTGATCTGAAATTCAAGGGATCCAGGTGGAAAATTCTCAGCTGAATAGTACCTGCAGCTAATCATATGCAGTCGATGGTTAGCTAATCTGACAGGCAGGGCAGCAGTGGCACTCAGAATAATCTGACAGGAGAGATTCCTCCATCCAGGCTGTTTAGTGTAGATGGATGAATTTATTGAATTTTCTTGTGCAGCCTGGGGGGAGAAATCCTAACATGCATGGCTAGCCTTACACTGTATCTGGTCACTAAGATATACAAACCATAAATATATACAAAGGAGCTGAATAAAAGCATTAAAGCTATTAGTAAAGTTGAAAAAAAATAAAAACTAGAAGAATTTGGAGACACTGACGGCACTAAAAAAATAGCAGTTAAAACAGAACCCCAGGCAAAAATCTGCATATATACACAGAGAGCCTTTTACATGTAGGGAACAAGGAATCTGTATCAGCACACTGATTGGGTCATCTCTCTACGCTCTCTTTTATCAGCACGTTCTTTGTCTGTACACTTGCATATAGCATATCTGATTGGCTCCCAATGCTATCCCTCCCTTTAACAGTTTTGCCCTGTACACACGGTTGGATTTTCTGATGGAAAATGTTTGATGGGAGCTTGTTGTTAGAAATTCTGACCTTGTGTAGGTTCCATCAGACATTTTCCATTGGAATTTCTGTCACACAAAATTTGAGATCTGGATCTCAAATTTTCTGACAACAAAATCCGTTGTCGTAAATTCCGATCGTGTGTACACAATTCTGATGCGCAAAGTTCCACACATGCTCGGAATCAAGCAGAAGAGCAGCACTGAACTGTTGGTGTAAGAATATATAACCGCCTCTAATATCCTATACCACCGCTGCGCCAAATGAAAATTATAATATTGTATGTGTATAAAGCTGACACTTTTTACAAAAATTATAAAATACCAGAAATCAATTCTATAGCGATATATAGGAAGAAATTAGTGGCGCTGAGTGAATGTGACAATAACTGTGAATCAAAAAAATAATGACACAATGATTCTATAGTTATAAAATGTGAATATGATATATATGATATATATCACCCAGTGAAAAAAATATGGGCGGCACAGTGGTGCAGTGGGTAGCACTCTCACCTAGCAGTAAGAAGGGTCGCTGGTTCGAATCACAACCACGACACTACCTGCCTGGAGTTTGCATGTTCTCCCTGTGTCTGCGTGGGTTTCCTCCGGGTACTCCGGTTTCCTCCCACACTCCAAAAGACATGCTGGTAGGTTAATTGGATCCTGTCTAAATTGTCCCTAGTATGTATGAATGTGAGTTAGGGACCTTAGATTGTAAGCTCCTTGAGGGTATAGGGACTGATGTGAATGTATAATATATATATGTAAAGCGCTGCGTAAATTGACGGCGCTATATAAGTACCTGAAATAAATAAATAAATAAAATAAAACATATATATATATATATATATATATATATATATATATATATATATATATATAAAAGAGAAAAACAGTTTCATTCTTCTCAAAACTCTTAATCTTCCACCACACCAACGTGCTTGTGACACCTTTCCCTCTGAAGAACGCACTCACCAGCTTGTATTGCCTCCCACTCTCGTGTTTGGCTAAATAGTGATTTAAACCATACCTGGGTTAAAAAACGACCATCTGCTGTATTTCCGTGACTCAAATCAAGATGGCTTGATATGTGAAAAGCACTTCTTTCGTCTTATTTTTCACATATGGAGCCATCTTGTCATGGAAATACAGCGGATGGTCGTTTTTTAACCCAGGTGTAGTTTAAATCACTATTTAGCCACACACAAGAGCGGGAGGCAATACAAGCTGGGGGCAGGAGGTAGGAACCACCTTCTAAATTTTTCTGAGCCGGTATCTTTCATTTGAGACAGAATAGACATGTTTGTACTTATACTTTACTAAAAACTATAAGAAGAGTAAAAAAATAATAGTAGTGCTATTGGTAAGTTGGAGAATTGCCAGCAAAGGGGTTGATTTACTAAAACTGGAGCGTAAATAATCTGGTGCAACTCTGCATATAAACCAATCAGTTTCCAAGTTTTTCTGTCAAAGCTTAATGAAGGAGCTAAAATTAGAAGCTGATTGGCTACCATTCACAGCTGCACCAGCTTTTACACTCTCCAGGTTTAGTAAATCAACCCCAATGTGTTTGTAAAATGTGAAAATATACAGTATATTTATTTTAAATGTCTAGTGCTAAATAAAGAAGGAACCGTTAGGACAGTGCTAGACATTAGCTATTTCAAAAGACACACACAGCCCAGAACAGGATCAAGCAACATCTCTAAACTACATCCCTTTCTAACCAATGAAACCACAAAGCTCCTGATTCACTCCCTGGTTATCTCTCGCCTCGACTACTGCAACTCCCTCCTCATTGGCTTACCTTTAAATAGACTATCCCCCGTTCAGTCCATCATGTATGCTGCTGCCAGACTCATCCACCTTACAAACCGTTCAGTGTCTGCTACCCCTCTCTGCCAATACCTCCATTGGCTGCCACTCGCCCAACAAATTAAATTCAAAATACTAACAATAGGTTACACAGCCATCCACAACTCTGCCCTAATGTTGTAAAGCACTGCGTAAACTGTTGGCGCTATATAAATCCTGTATTATAATAATAATAATAATTATATATATATATATATATATATATATATATATATATATATATATATATAAAACTTTACAGTCGCTTTAATTTCTAGCTAAATGGCATTTTTAAATGATTCCAGCTAATGAGCATATCCCTTTTTCTGCGCATATAGGTGGATATGCATGTGTTATAGGGACCCTGTCATTTTCCATGTAAAAGAAGACAGGACATAGCCACCTTTCCTGCTGCCTAATCCACCAATCTCCTCTTCATTCCTGTGGAATCTGCTGAAGTATGCACTGAAAACAGTTTGGGGTCACATCACCGCTGTATATTTTAATGGGTGGAGGTCAAAAGAAAGAACCAGTGAGAGTTGTGTGGGAGCCACGGAAGTCAACACACTGGGAAGTGTAAATTTTCAAGCTTCAGTAGAAGATTCCTCAGTATTAGAAATTAGAGAAGAGTTCAGTGTCATGGGCAGCAGAAACGGTGAGTATGCTCAGTCTTTTTTATAGATAAAACTTGGTACAAAATGATTTGTATTGCAAAATTTTGACTAAACTGCATTTTTAGTATAATTCCACTTAAAGCTGATATATTTTGTGTATGCATGTGTGTTAAATTTTAACTAAATTACATTTTGCATATGAATCCACCTAAAGTTATTTTTTTTACATACAGTACTTTTAGTGTGTTTATGTGTTTTGAAAAACGTAATATTTATTCTTCCTGTAATTTCTATGAATTGATTTTGTGCCCTGGGATACATTGACCAGAAAAGCAGGGAATAGTGAAGCACATTTCATCTTGTCTGATATTTGGTGCATTGTGATTTCATGATTTATGCACTATAATATGTTCTAGCAAGCGTTTCACGTTTCATTGCAGACCAAGGAAAATGGAAATAGATGAGATATTTCTTCTCTTATAATTTAATAGCAAAATCAGCTAGTTGAAGTAAATATGTATCTCTATCTATTCTAACATGTATTTTGTTAAAAATGTAATATTTTTAAATATCCTTTGTTACATGACAAACTTGATTGAGAATTTAAAGTAATGAGTGTGCTAGGGGAACATTTTGATTTGCAATTACTATATGAATATTGTGACATATTTCCTCTTATTTTTGTGCAGTGTTGTGTGATTATTAGTTGTCTGTACACAATCTGGAAGACTCCATCAGTTAAGGCTTGTTCACATGGACATCTAAAACACAGACTTCTGATGCATACAGCATATACGTTTCTACACTAAACACATCTAAATGCAAATCTATATGAATCAATGGGAATTGAGCAAACATGAATGTACACTCCAGGATGCGTGTGGAAATTCATGCATGTTTGTACAGCTGGCCTCTTCCCACATGCGTAAAGATGGCCCCTTCGCACAGGTGCACAGATTGATAGGTAGCCCATGTGAATGAGACCTTAAAGTGGATGTTCAGTCAAATCCTAACTATATTTAAATCTGCTCCCACCCCCATCCTAAGACAGTTCTAATTACCCTGTGAATGTAAAGATGTCTATACTTACCTATGAGGGCACTCTGGTCTGGTCACATGATCGTCTCCCAACACCGCTTCAGTGTATAGGAGGGACAACTGACAACGGAAGCCCCATAGTAAGCCTATGGGTGATGTCACTGCATAGGCTCTGCAGCCATTGTTGCTGACCTCTCCTCTTTGCTGAAGCCAGCCTCTGGACAGAGCATTTGACAGGACCAGAGCACCCTCAGAATAGGTAAACATAGACATCTTTCCTTTCACAGGATATTTAGAACAAGGATAAAATGGGGGTGACAGCGGGTTAAAGTTCTACTTTAACCCTAACACCAAGTATGTAAGCAAGATCAAGCAAGAGGTTCACCAGAATAGCTCAAGCTTAAACTCAAAGATGAATATATGCTTCCACATGCTGGGATGTAATTTTACATTTCACTGTTTTTTCAGGGGAATATAAAGCAGACACTGGAACGTTCCCATTATATCATTTTGCTTAAAGTAGAAGGGTAGGCTAACCAAATTAATCTACTATAAAATGTTGCCTCCCCATTGCTCCCAATCAAACCACATACATTACAGCATAAATGACATATATGGTCACATGACCTTAATGCATCAACTCCTCTATGTAGATGAGCAGATGCTGCAGCTTGGGGGAGGGAACTCTCTCCCCCTCTGACAGTGCCACATAAACACCTTATTTTGTTGTATTTCCACAATTTTCTGGACTTCAACATTTTTTTTGGTGGCTGGTTGAAGTTTTTCTTTATGTAGCTGTAGTAGGTGGCCTGCATGAAAACATGGGGGACAGATAATTCAGGGACAGATAATTCAGGAATGTATGACCATTGAGCGGGCATGGCCTGCGATGTGCCAGGCTGAAGCCAATTTTCATTATTCATAGTTCCTGCTGTTTAGTTGTGCAGTATCCCCATTGTCACATGCATTGCAGCACACTAAGGATGGGCTTTTTAGATGCTGGCACCCTCCAGCAGTGAGTGTCACCAGAGGCATTTTGGATTGGTGCTTGGAGCGGCACTCAAAGAGGTATAGCAATGCCACTTTTGCTGGACACCTTGTTCTGTTAAACGAGTTGAAAAATAATAGACTTACTGGCTGGATCACCAGGTGAAAATTAAGGAAAAAGTCTAGAAAAAGAAAACAAATGTGACCACTTCATCTAGGAATTTGCAAACTTCAATATATAAAAAAATAGCTTTTGTGCCTAACACTGATTTAATACTTAACCTAGACCTAACACCTAAACATTTGCCCTCAGCCTAACAATCATTCTTAAAATAAACCTAGGCATTATCCTAACACCTAAAACAGACCTTCACTTACTAGATGCCCTAGGTATATTTACAGTCTGACCCCCACCTAATATTTTCTATTTTTTTCTGACATCTCCTCCTCTCTGAAGCCTCTTGGGCTATGCACTTCATATATTATAGGACGCTCCATGTTCCACACAGCTGCTGAAGGAAAGTGGACCTGGTGGCATGTCATCAAGGGGCCAGCTGCCTAAATCAGGAAGGGAATGAAGATGGTGGCACAAGACCAAGCATGTGGCAGAGGCATGGTGGCTCATAACAGTACAGTGCTGGATTCTGTGGGAGGGTGAGTATATAATTTGAGAATAACACCAGCAAAAATAGTAAGTGGAGAAAAAAAAAAGAACCATGGGTAAAGCCTACAATGTAGTTTAACATATAACCCCCTCAGTCCTAACCCTAACCTTAAACCCTAATCTTTGAAGCCAATGGTAACTTTTAATTTCAATAGTTTTTTTATTGAGAAATCAACAAAAGAATTAAGCAAGAATACAGGTATAACCATTGTGCAACAATTACCAAGATAGTACCAGACAGATCATAGAATACATTGAAGACAGAGACCTATATGTTGTCAGCATTAGGTTAAGTCCAATAAGACTGACTCCAGTAAGAGGGGCCATTCCTCCACCCCGGCACCCCTTATGGGAACACGCTGTGCCAGGAGGGGAGGCCCACCTCTCAGGAGGAGCCAGACCTCCAGAACTATAATAACAAAAGTGAAGCAAAACCATTAGAAAGAAGAGTGAATCAAAATATGAAGTGTCTAGCATGAGTATTGAACCCAGACTGTTGGGAGAACAAACAGAGATTACGGCTATAGTTGCATGTGGAGGTCCAATAGATGGAGGGAATCGAACCATAGGTCCAATCTGCATCAAATTAGCTTTGGTTACAATCTGAAGAAGCCTATCACCTGTAATTAAGGAATGGGCTGAAGTAGCTTCTCCAAGTGTTAGCGAAGTAGCAGAACCTGTATGCAGATAGCAAAAAGTATAGAAGAAGATAGGAAAGAGGAGAGAAGAGAAAAGAAAGGGTAGAGAAGAAATGGATGATACATCCTAAGACAGTGTGGTACTCACTCATCTACAGAGGTCCGGGTGATGGAGATGCCATGGGTGGTAGAGATATGTATCTAGTCCAGGGATCCCAGACAGCATTGTGTTTAAAAGTAGTGTCCAGAAGGATGCTAACCGTTTTCTCCTGGGCCATGATCCATGAAATCTTTCTCTTAACCAAGAGAAAGGATACAGTTGGTCTTTTCCAGTCCCGTGCAATCATGAGCTTGGTCCCAAGGAAAATGAACTTAATAAGTCGTTAGACTAATTTAGGGGTTTTTGGGCAGGGAAAGTTCAGGAGAGCTAGCTGAGGAGACTTTTGGATTGGTAATACCGTTATTTTCCCAATAATAGTAAAGATCCTATTCCATAGGCCCCTGAGCCTGGGGCAGTCCCACCAAATGTGTAGCATGGACCCAATATGCCCACAATTACGAAAACACATGGGGGAGGCGTTTGGACAGATTTTGGAGAGTTTGAAGGGGACCATATACCAATGCATGAGGACTTTCATATTTGCTTCAATTAATGCTATATTCAAAATGCCCTTAGATGCTGCAGTAGAAGCTCTATGCCATTCTTCAATACTCCACGTGTGTTGTAGGTCACTTTCCCATTCTCTCATGAAGAGTGAATTGGTCACAGCCTTAGCCAGCGTTCGGTAAATCACCGTCATCCCGCCCCTCTGCTCCACAGCTTGACCACACCACCGTTCATATTCTGTGATCGAAAGTGGGGTGGGATTGGGGGACCGAAGAGACTGAAGAAAGTGAAATATCTGTCTATATCGGAATCTTTCTATGCCGGGCATTTCGAGATTGTTAATGCAATGGGCCAAAGTAAGGGGTCCCGTAGGGTTAGCAAAATGTCCTATCCTATACATCCCCTTATCTAAACACCACTGGAACACTTTTATGTCCATGCCAGGAGGAAAAAGAGGATTTCGGAAAATGTGAGACAAAGGATGCCAGTGTGATACTAGTCGAGGATTGGTTTTGAGAATGTCCCATACTGTCAGTGAGTGGGAAAGTGTAGGGACCATGATGGCAGGTCTAGATTTAAATGGGGACCAAATGATGTAATCTAAAGTAAATTGAGGCATAGCTTGTCGTTCCATGTGTACCCAATCTGGGTGTGAAACCTTAGAGTAGATAGTGGAGAGTTGGGAAAGTTGTGCTGCCTGATGGTACCAGAGAAGGTTAGGCAGACCCACTCCTCCCTGATCTCTGCTCCTGAATAGGGTCTCTTTGGCAATCCTATGCCTCTTTGCACCCCATATAAATATAATAATTTTAGATTGAAATTTCCTGAGGTGATCCTTGGGGATGGGTATTGGTAGTGATCTAAATAGATAAATGATGCGTGGTAGTAGTCATTTTCACCGAATTGACTCTGCCTAACCAGGATAGCCCCATTTTATCCCATCGTGAGTCCTCTCCCAGTTTACGATAGAGCGGGGGAAAATTTGCATTATAGAGATTGTCAATTGATGCTGTAAGGTTGATACCCAGATAGAGGATCATTGCCTCGCCCCATTCGACCGGAAGCTGTTTTTGAGCAGGGCTATCATGGATGTTGGTAAGTTAATGTTTAGTGCCAAAGATTTAGAGTAATTAACCCTAAGGCCAGATACCTTGCCAAAGTCATCGAGTACCCTGCATAGATTTGGTAAAGATGTAAGTGGTGAGGTGATGAAAAGCAACACATCATCGGCAAAGAGAGCACACTTGTGGGTTTGTGGGCCACAACGCACTCCATGTATGTCCGGATTATCCCGGATGGCGATAGCCAGTGTCTCGATGACCACGGCAAAAACCAACGGGGACAAAGGGCAACCTTGTCTTGTACCATTTAAAATTGGGAAAGGATGTGAATAGTAACCCTGCATTTTAATTTGTGCTACTGAAGTAAGGTATAGTGCTCCTATTATATTCATAAAGGATTGACCAAAACCCCACTTTTGTAGTATTGGGAACAGGAAGGCCCAGGAGACAGAGTCAAAAGCTTTCATGAGATCCAGTGAAAGCACGAATCCCAGCTGAGGGAGTCCCTTGTCCCAGCCAGATTTTAGTAATGAAACTATGTCTATAACTCTCCTGATCTGATCTGGACCCTGTCTCCCAGGAATAAAGCCCACCCGATCCCTATGAATATATAGGCTAATAAAGGAGGATATTCTATTTTCTAAGATTTTAGTTAAGATTTTTAGATCATTGTTGATCAATGATATGGGCCGGCAACTAGCTGTGCAGCTAGTGTCTTTGCCTGGTTTTGGTAGTACTGTGATGAAGGCTTAATTGAGCATCTTGTCCAGTTGTCCCCCGGCTCGAAGCTGATTAAAAAAGCGAGCTAGATAGGGAGAAAGCAGTAGTAGTAGTACTGGGCTGAAAAGCCATCCGGACAGGGAGCAGAGTCGTTTTTAAGGTTATGAATTACCTGGGAAACTTCCTCCGCTGAAATAGGGTTTTCCAAGCTGTCCCTATGGTGATCCCGGAGCTTAGGGATTTTCAGTGAGCCGAGGTAGGAATCAATTAGGCTAGGCGAGGGTTCATTCCCATGAGTACTGTATAAGGAACGGTAGAAATCATGAAAGGATTCCATAATTTTCTGGGGATTCTGGGAGAGGGAACCATTGCTTAATCGTATCTTAGGTAAAGCGCGCACCCTCAACCTAGGAGTCAGCATGTGTGCCAACATGGCTCCCAGCTTGTACTTTTGATGGTAAAACCTCCCTCCATCCCATCTCAAACTTTTCTCAGCAATGGCTGTGAGGGACAAATTAAGAGCCGTGCGCGCGGATTCAAGACTAGCTGCCGATTCCAAAGTTGGGTTGCGTTTATGTTGCTTACTTAAATACGAGGATTCCCTTTCCAGTCTGGCTATTTCTAGTTTGCGGGCTTTGCTTATTCTAGCGGACATTTGGATCAGTTTACCACGTACATAGGTTTTGTGAGCCGCCCACAATGTGGTGGGAGAGATATTATCAAGATCATTATGCAAGAAATATTCCTGGATATCTTTTTCAATATCACGGACATGGGAGGGATTGCTAAGTAGTGAGGCGTTTAATTTCCAATGAAACCCGTGATGATGAGTCATTGGTTTGTGTATGATTAAGAGGAGGAAAGAGTGGTCTGACCAGACAGAGTCTTTAATGATTGATTTGCGCACTAGTGGGGTATGTTTTTGCAAAATGAAAAAGTGATCAATTCTGGCAAAAGTATTGTGGGGACTGGAATAGTGTGTATAGTCCCAAATCCCAGGATTTAGTTCCCTCCAGGCGTCCACCAGACCCTGTTGGAAAATCTGTCTGGCTACATTGAGACTCTGTCTGGTGGGACGCACACTATCCTTTCCCGGGGGCCGGGACTTATCCTTTCCTGCATCAAATGCTATGTTCAAATCTCCGCCATATAGGACCATGTCTTCCAGCATTGGAGCTAGGGTGAGAAAGAGAGATTGAAAAAATTTGGATTGTCCTTGATTAGGTGCATAATATGAGATTAGGGAGTAAAGCTCAATGAGTCCCTTCATTAGAATGAACCTGCCATCAGGGTCCCTAAATTCTGAGGTCAGTGAAAATTGTGTTTTGCGGGAAAAGAATATATCTACCCCTTCGTTTTTTTTGTCAGAATTGGCAAGGTAGAACGTAGGGAATTTGGCTGTATGAAAGACGGAGCATAAGATTTTGGTAAGTGTGTTTCCTGGAGGAATAGTATATCTATTTTTTGGTCATGATAATATTGGAAGACCTTTTGACACTTAATTGGGGAGTTAATCCCCTGTACGTTGTGTGAAGCAAAGCGCAGGGCCTGTGTGGAAGTGTTTTTTTCCTGGGCATTCCCCAGGCTTTGTTTGCGTCTGTTTGTAGCCCTACAAAGTTGCTTACTGCGATAGCCAGCTATAAATGAAGGCGGTGGCAAGTTTTTTTTAGATCACTTCGGTGTGTTTATTGGTCCAGAAACGCACCAGCACCTTTGCAGCCATAGTGCTATTTGCTGGGTGTTTGGTGTGCTTCTGTACCTTTAAGAAGGGATGAGCTGCCCTTCAGGCCACCTGCCAGCATTTATATATTAGAATGCATGTGCCTCCACTGTGGGGACACTCATATTTAGTGTTAGGATCACAGATATCAGGGTGCCGTGACGAAGCTCTGTGGCTTACTAATGCATTTGCAAATGCGTGCGGACTAAACCCCTATTTTTAACGCGTACTGTTAGACAGGTCAATTTGGTTGTCTGAGAGCTGGTGGTAAGTAGGCTTTGTTTTTTTCCTGGGCATTCCCCAGGCTTTGTTTGCACCTGTGTGGAAGTGGTGTGGTGAGCCATGGAGCAGTGTAGGTCGAGATGCCAGTAAACCCCAATCACCTACCTTCCATCGGAGGGGTGGTTCGTGGTCATGATCCGACCTCAAGACCACTAGATCATGGTCCCGGGTCCTGCGGGTGGGCAAGACCGCACACGTCACTGAAAAGAATAAAAATTTAGCAAAGGGTAGAGCAGAAGAATAGTAGGAAAACAGAGAAGGATCCAGGGATAAGGGAGAAATGCGTTCAGCGTATCCCGAGATACAAATATGGTACCCCCAACTAGTGGGGGAGATCCTAACCAGGAGCAGGAAGAAAAAAAAATCCGGCTCCGAGTGTAGGAGGAGGTGCAAAGGTGCCACTCCGTGCACGGCACCCCCAAAAACAATGGTAATAAACAATCTATAACATGTTAGGACACATTCCCCTCCCCAACTATAACTAATAACTAAACCTGTAAAGGTAGGTTCAGGGAGGATGAAAACCTAAAATGGTCACAAAGTGCAAAAAAAAAAAAAAAAACACAAGGGATCAACGTTCCCCAAGACCAGTGAGGAGCCCTCCCAAGAAGGAGGTGGGGAGCAGAGAGCCTGTGGAGTTGGTGAGGTGGCAACTCAGGGGATTCTGGAGTAAATGTTTTCGTGGCGCAGCTGCTAAGTTATTGCTCGGTAACTGAAGGTGGTGAACAAGGGACAATGACATCTGTAATGAGAAAGAACCACCTATAGGACCTAGAGAGGTTTATATTTAGAAGGAGGCTAATATTCTCCATGCTCCCCGAGTCCGAATGTTACAGGAGGTTGATGTCTTATCCCATGTAGAGATCCGGAACATGTGATGATAAAGTACGGGTAATTTCGGAAACGTTCCCGATCAGGTCATATAGAAGGAAGTTCCACAGCTGAGGATAACCATAGCAGTGTACTGAATCCAGCAAGAGAAGTTTAAACCATAGGGCAGTGAGGTCAATTGAAGAGATCAGGGAGGCCTGAGTGCTGAAGGGGCCAGGCACGCCAAAAAGGGATGAGAAAGGGAAAAAAGCAAGTGGGTATGTTAGTTCATGTAGCAATGCCTTCCTTGGCTTTCTTGTACTTGGGTTTTTGCCACGTAGATGTCAGAGAACTAGACGGAGGCGGTCGTTTGGGCAGGCTTGACGGAGATTATTGCATCAGTGAAGTTGGGTCAGTGGGCAAGAGTCCCATTTTTTTCAGCAAAAGTTCTCCTTCCGTGAGCGTAGAGAATCTGAAGGGCTTACCGTTAAATTCAAACTTCAGGCTCAGAGGGAAAAGCCACCAGTATTTAATATTTTTCTGTGTTAGGACAGTCAGAAGGGGTTTGAGTGCTCTCCTTCTATGGATAGTATAGGGAGAAATATCAGCATAAACTTGAACTGTATGACCCAGAAGCTGAATATGAGGTATGGTGCGAGCTCTCCTCATGACTTCCTCTTTAACATTGTAGTAATTAGGTTTCACCACAATGTCCCGAGGTAGACCATCCGAGCGAGGGGGACCAAGGGCTCTGTGGGCCCGATCCAGTTACAATTTGTGGGCTCTGATGTCAGGTATAAGGTTTTTGATGAGAGAGTGCACTGCTTCTGGAATGTCAGTGAAAGTCTCAGGAAGGCCTCTGATCCTGAAGTTCAGCCTTCTGGACCTATTTTCAAGGTCATCAATTTTGGCGATGGCCCCCTTCAACTGTTCATGTAGTTCTTGAAAGCTATCTGTATTTTGATTGACCCGATCGATTGTGGCGTCCATTTTATTTTCAATATGCTCAATGCGAGAGCACAAGAGGTGAAGGTCTGATTTAATATCTGAGGTGATATCTGAGGTGATTTTATCAGCAGTTTGAGCAAGTCCTTTATCAAGCATTTCTGCAAATTTAGTGAAGAGCATAGTGATATCATGAGGATATGAGGTAATCTGGCCCATATCCTGTTGCTGTATGCCAGGCCGTTGTGAGGCTGAAACAGTGAGTGGCATGTTCATTTCATCCAGGGTCTGATCAATCAGGGATAATGTGGAAGCTGGTGACGCTGGTTCTATTATTGGTTGAAGCAGCAGGGCCCCTCCACATACCTCCTTACGAAGAACAGCCCGCCAGGGAGAAGAAGCCGCTGTGCCTGTGTGTGCAGCATCGTGAGTCTGCCATTCCATCGCCATCTTAGATGTCTCAGCGGCTTCTAGCAAGGCCATGAAACAGGCTGTGGGAGTCCATTTTGGTGGACCAATCCATCCGGATTTGTGCCCGAGGGTTGCCCGTGTAATCCGGTCTCGACTTAGGGTGTGGGGGGAGAGTGTGTCCGTTGCGGGGGGCGCCGAAGGCTCGGAGCGGGACGGAGCTCTGTGATTAAGCATCCATGTCACAGAGCGCCGCGCATGCACCTCCCCAATGGTAACTTTTAAACACAAAGTTAGACCTCGTTCATACGGGTGCTCTTAAAGTGGTACTCAACTGTACTTGAGCACCACTAACAGAAAACTCTATTTAATTATTAATTTTTAATATTCACAGCAAACAAATTCATGTATGTCTCCATGTTTTATTTGGTTGAGAAATCAGTTTGAAAAACACCACCTAGCAGATCCAGCTATGGCTATTTTGAGTGAGGGTAGATGATTGATGTAGCATTTACTTCTTGGAATCCAACTGCCTTTAGATCAGGCATGCAGGCAGAAGGATGTGCTTAACTGGGAATGCCCTTCTTCCCTTCCTCCAGGTGAAAATAAAAAAATGACCATGAACTCTCCTGGGATATATGACATCATTTTGGTCTAAGCCAGAAACAAGAAAGCAACTAAAGAAATGTGGGGAAAAAAGTTTAAAACAAGTAAATTTGGTTCCATTCAAATTTTATACCCATGTGAGAGCCCGCATGGGGATGTACAGGTGTTCCATGCATCCCATGCAGGTAGTCTCATTGGACGCATGGACAAAGCCGCAGCTCCCAATTTGACATCCCCCTGGGTGCAGATGCGTATCCCCAGACACACATTTGCATGCGCCGCACCCCCTCAGCTGTCAAAGCAGTGGCTGTGTCCATGCAGCCACTGTATCCCGATTGACATGAATAGGACTGCCTGTACAGGCATGCATTGAACACCAGTGCATCCCAGTGTGAGCAAACACAGCCCCTGTACGTGTGTACAAGTATGCCTATGTGAACAAGGTCTTAAGCGTTTTTTTATTGACAGTTATCCAAACAAAAATATCAGCAATCTCTGCAACAAGATGTGCCAAGTTCAGCACTGAAAACGTGTTCTTTATGGCAAAACAAAGCAGTATCAAGATGCAGCTGAAATGTTTTAACAATCCGACTTTAGATACTGTATTTATTGGCGTATAACACTCACTTTTTTACCATGAAAATCGGGTGCAAATAGCGTGTGCGTGTTATACGCCAATACTTCAATTTTAGCTGCCTCGGAGGGGACAAGGAGGGGGGCCGGAGCGCTGTCAGATTACATACAGTGAGAATCTCCTGTTTACTTGGCAGCCTCTGTAATAGGAAGTCCTGTCTCCTGGGCCACCATTGGACCACTGTTCTGTCTATCATAGGAGATTCTCTTTGTATGTAATCTTTCGGCGCTCGTCCCACCCCCTCCCTGTCCCCTCTAGGCTGCAGGTGGACGTCAATCAGGCTGCACTGATGGCAATGGTGAGGCTGCTGCATTGAAGGCAATCGTGAGGCTGTATTGATGTGGATTGATGAGGCTGCAGATGGGCACTGACCCTTATTTTGCTCCAAAGTTCCTTATTTAAAATTTTTGTTTTTTTCCTGAAACTTCCCTCTTAAAATGAATGTGCGTGTTATACGCCTGTGCGTGTTATACGCCGATAAATATGGTACTTGTTGTTTTTATCAATACAGTGTATAGGTCCAGTCTCTATATCCCCTAGCTTATTACAGTTTAACATTCTATGTCTTTGAATTCAGGGATATTTTTGTGGAATGATCTTTAGGTCAGGTATTTCTACTGCTAGATTTTACCTTCTGCTAATTTTCCTTTCTACCTGAATAATCACATTAGAATCTGACCCTAAAATTCTATTTAAGAACATCTGGCTCAAGATTATCTTCAAAAGTTATTTAGATGGTACCATGCTGTTAGTTACTCATAGTTTGACATGCATACAGCTTTGCCAGACAACAGGCATGTTTCAATTGCTGTAATTACCTATCTCAGTAATTAACCAGACTCTGAGGATGAACTATGTAGAATTGTTGAGATACCCTACTGCTAAGGAACAAAAACATATAATTATAAAATAGCTCTTCAGGCAGATTGTGATGATTAATAAGTTATTTAACAGGTGCAATGTTCTAAAATTATTCAGAAGATATATAGATGTTTACATTTACAACTTTTTTTTTCTAATGCCTTGAATGAAAGTACAAGCTGAATGTGAAAAAATATTAAAAAGTATATATTATACAAGTTGTTTATAAGCCACTGCTGACTGAAAGAAAGCTGTAGGGAGACTGTAGCTTTTTAATGGCTGGATGATGGAACCACAGCACGCAGTGAGAGACAAAGTCATTTGACAGACCCAGAAGTGTCAGATGCTAAAGATCCTACTGCCTAGTAAATCTATGCAGGAGAGTAAAGCTGGGTCTACACTATCACCGCAGTGGCTCCGGTGTGAATTGCACAGGAGCCCTGTGCGTCTTTTGGTCCATTTCAGGTCCGAATTCAGCCAAAAATTCAGGCTGAAATCGGACCTGAAACGGAGAATGGAGACGCACCGGACTCCTGCTGTGAGTCGCTGCGATCTTCAGTGTGAACCCAGCCTAAAGGGCAGAAGGCCTGATAAGTATTTTTAATGGTATTCTGCAAGTTTTTATTTTTTATTTTTTTATTTATAGAATCACTTGAAAGGCCTACAAATGTAGGAGCTGCTACAGTTTAATAGCCAGCATATTACTGCGATATAGTTAAAATATACAAAAAATGTTTTCAGGAGTATTGTAAAGGCTAGCTATTATGTAGTTCAGTAAATTAATTATTGACAAGACTTTAACATGTTGACTCTGTTCTCTGTATTTTAATTGTGGAATATTATATTCCAACTTCTAAATGCTCCCTCTAGTGGCAGTTTGTATATCAGTGAAAGGGTTTAGCAATTGCTTAAAGTGCATGTAAACCCTAAAAATTAACTTTTTGTACATGCCTGGAAAATATAACATTGAAAGTGTTTTATTTTATCTGTTTGATAAACTGTTTTAACCTAGGACAGAAAGTGATTTACTGGCTCGATTACCAGATGAAAATAAAGAGGAAAAGCCTGAAATGAAAACAAATAGTCATTCACATCTAAGGACTGGTAAGCTGCAATATATAACATTTTTGTTCTAGGATTTCTGCTTTAAAGATTAATTCACAGCAACACCCAAATTTAAAAAAAAAAATGTGTGGGGTCCCCTCAAAATCCATACCAGGCCCTTCAGGTCTGGTATGGATATTAAGGAGGAACCCTGCACCAATTAACAAAAAATGGCGTGGGGGTCCCCCAAAAATCCATACCAGACCCTTATCCAAGCACGCAACCTAGCAGGCCACAGGAAAAGAGGGGGACAAGAGAGCACCCCCCTCCTTAACCATACCAGGCCACATGCCCTCAACATGAGGAGGATGTTTTGGGGTTCACCCTAAAACATCTTCATCCCATGTTGATGGGGACAAGGGCCGCTTGTCCCCACAACCCTTGCCCGGTGGTTGTGGGGGTCTGTGGGCGGGGGGCTTATCAGAATCTGGAAGCCCCCTTTAACAAGGGACCCCAGATCCCGCCCCCCATATGTGGATGGGTATCGGGTACATTGTACCCCTACCAATTCATCAAAAAAGTGTCAAAAATAGTAAAAATGACAGGAGACACTTTGGGACAAGTCCTTTATTAAAAAATAAAAATGGTCCGCAATGTAAATCCATCTTTGATGACAGCGCCCGAAGGACCAAAAAAAGAAAAAAAAACCCTGCAACAACTCCGCCTCCAAGGGAGGCTCCCGCCGATTGACACTTCTTCCCGATGACAGCTGGTATATAGCTGAGGGCGGGGCCACCCTGTGACATAAATGGGTGACCCCCCTCTGACGCCATGTGACGTCAGAGGAAGGTGGGGTCATCCGCCCTCAGCTATATAACAGCTGTCATCAGGAAGAAGCGTCAGTTGGCGGGAGCCTCCCAAGGAGGCGTAGTTGTTGCGGGTTTTCTTATTTCGGGCTGTCGGGCGCTGTCATCGAAGATGGATTTACCTCGCGGGACAGTTTTAAATGACTTTTTTTCCCTTTTGAAATATCATTTTGCTGTGGCACTGTTATAAACACAGAAAGATGTGCTACTTTACAGGCATACTAAGGACAACCCCCAGGCAAGACATTTAAAGGAATATTTCATTTTTATTGTTTCACTTTAAGCATTATTAAAATTACTGCTTCTGAAAAAACGTCCAGGTTAAAAACTTTTTTTTGCATTGATACATGTCCCCTGGGGCAGGATCCAGGTCCCCAAACACTTTTTATGGCAATTAAAATTATATAGAACATCCTGTGAGCCTCCACTAACAATAATAAACCAATAAATCCTCTTTGAATCAGCTGCAAGCGATAAACATGTCTCATAAACCATGTAAAAGTACTAAAATTGCATTAAAAATGCTGCACTATCAAAGGTATAAGCAAAAAGCCTCTGAACTGGTATAAATATATCCTCTACACTGTGGTAATAATAATGTGTAAGATATATGATGAAAAATATATAAAATGACATGTGCTTAACAGCCAAATAATAAAGCGACAATGTGCATTCATATAGTGATAAAAAATACTAACGCAAATAAGTCAGTGGAAATCTAAATAGATCCAAATACTGGAATTATAAATAAGTGCTTAAGTGCACTGTGCAAAGTTCATGTTAATCCAATTTACAAGTGCTCCACACTCCATGCGATTTAGTATGCTGTGAAAGTGATGCGATAATCAGACGCTGTGTTCTCACTCAGGTGCCCCCCCATGTAATGAAGGCTCACCTTGAGGTGTGTGACCTTGCTGTTAAGCTTGGTCAATACACGCTTTGGAACCACTACAAGGTTCAACAGTTTGTCCGGGATCCTGGATCAATCGCCAATGTGCCTCGGCTTATGCAATTTATTGAACCAAAAATAAACAGGTCCCACACAGGGTACTCACAATATCCAGGCGCTTCAGTGCGCCATTCTACATCAAGCAAAAAACGAATGGTTGAAACGGGATGGTATGCTGATCGTTCCTAACAGCTGATCTGCTAAGCGTGCCGTCCTGTCCCCTTCCCCTACATGTGTCGATACAAGGGAATTTCGTATTTTCCTCAGGGGGTGATTGACACATGTAGGGGAAGGGGACAGGACGACACAGTGATTTACTGAGGCACATTGGCGATTGAGCCAGGATCCCGGACGCACTGTTCAACCCTGTTGATCTATTTAGATTTCCACTGACTTATTTGCTTTTTTATTTTTATTATTTTTATCACTATATGAATGCACATTGTCACTTTATTATTTGGCTTTTAAGCACGTGTCATTTTATATATTTTTCATCATATATCTTATACATTATTATTACCATGGTGTAGAGGATATATTTTTACCAGTTCAGACGCTTTTTGCTTATACCTTTGATAGCGCAGCATTTTTAATGCAATATTAGTACTTTTTATGGCAAAAACTTGCATATAAGCCTTTAAAATTAGCACTTTTGGTTTTTCATGTTAGTGTCCCATAGACTTTAATGGTGTTCCATGGCTTTTCGAATTTGCAAACAGGGCTGCATGCTCAAATGTAAAAAAAGCACACAAAGTAAAATAACAGGGACAATAGCAGCCATCAGCTTGTGATTGCCAGTTTACGCTGTGGACGTACATAGTGCATCCATAAAGCTGAACTGGTTAAAAAAAACTCTACAAAGGCTATGTAGTTTCCTCATAATGAAAAGTAAGCATTTTTTGCCATGACCTTGTAATATTGTATAGTGGGGAGTAAATATATATATAACTGGTTATTTTTGCCCACTTATTGTCATCATACCTCACATAATATACACGTCAAAGTAAACATTATTTTTTATTCTCTATTTAATTAAGTGAGAAAGAATTAGCTGAATAAACGGCGTGCTTTATGTGACCGATAAAAAAGATTTCCATTCATAATATTGCTCTTCACGTGTCATTAATGTTTGGAATTTTTTGCTAGTCCTGAGGGGAGGTTTCCAGCTTACATGCTTCATTATGCTTACAAGTAGTATATACCATCAATTCCGTAAATCAAATGGTATTTTAGTAAGCATTGATATTATCATGTAAGCCTCCAAATCAATTCAGGACCCTCCTTGTACAATGGCAGCTTACATCCTTCTATGTACTTGCAAATGGTCTGTGAAAAAGTGAATGACTGTGTATTTAATTACAGCTACATTGTTCATGATGGTTGTAAGTGTTGTGGCATGGACATGTCTCTTATTTCCACATTTTCATATAAAGGATTGGAAAAACAGTTTCTCATAAGTCTAGTTCACCTGTGTGTGCACCTGTAACCTATTGCAGTGGCATCAGTCATCAGGACTGATTTACTAAAGCAGTGAATATTTAACTTTGCTTAATGACATTGACATGTATTAGATTTATTTTTTTCTAATTATTTGAACATATTTGGGCATTCAAAGAGACTCCATGTACCAATGTAGCAATTTAAACCAGACACAAGTATGTGCTTTTTTTAAAATGGCTCCTGAGGGAAGTACATTTTAAGTGTCCTGGACCCGTGTGTCATCAGATGCAAATATGATCTTAGATAATTTAGCTATTGAGAAATTGAAATTGATCTTTCATACACTGTAAAATAGTTTTACCTAATTTTTGGAAACTTTGTGTTATTTTAAAGAACAGAGATGTACCTCCAATATACATTACATTATCGCCTAATTTGCTGGGAACCTTATGAATGATATTGGTTAATGGAGACGGCCCTTTCATATAGTCCATGTGCAATATCTACCACTTATTTTCTGGGTCCCTAGATGTTTAATTGGGGAATGGAACTGGGCCTTTCATACAGTGTCTACCCCCCCACCTCAATTACTATGCTCTAGGTCACCCCCTCCCCCACTAAGGTGTTTAACTTTATCAGTTGAGAATGGGTACACCACCACTTCATCCCCAAGCTTAACTGAGTAGAAATTGTACAGCAATTAATAAAATTGGCAATATGCTGGTGCTTTGAAAAAACATAATCCTATGTCCCAACTAAGCCAAATCATATCCAGCAATACTAGCAATTGTATTTTTCATATGAAGCGCTACCCCCATAGGAGCCGCTTAAGTTTGTTGTTTGTTACTTTGCCTCTCAACCCCAATAACAGTCTCAGCCCCCTCTGGCACACCTGGCAATAGTGCAAATGCAAGGACCAATGAGAAACACGCACGTTATGATAAAACACAGAAATTGTCTTTACTGCAATATTTCTGTGGAAAAGAGTAACAAACAGTAACAATAGTTATTCAAGTAATGCAATTGGAGAGCAATAACTGAGATTAAAAGCAATATAGCTCAATACTAGATTCAGGCTGCTTTCAGGGGATTCAAAACCTGAGAATAAACCCAAAAGTAGAGGCAAACACTTCAATAACAATAAATCACACTATGGCAATCTGTACCAGATTGCCATTGGTTACCTCCTTTACTCAGGTCGGCTCTATGAGTCCAGGCAGGAGGAGAGCAGAGGAATGACCCTCTTTATGTCAGACCTCTCTGTTCTGTTCCCTGACACCACAGGCCCAATGAAAAACACTGCATTCAATTCACTATTTAATGGCTTAACTTTCCAGATAAACTGCCCCCCCCCCCCCCAGAGCCCTGAGTATGTGTATAGAAAGATTTGTATCTTCAGCTAGCCTCCCTGTTGGTGCATTAAAATCCTGAAAAGCAGGGCAAAACAACACAACTGGACTGGATTATCAAGTAAAGAATGCAGGATCTTCCTCAGCAAGGTAAAAGGACAATGGTGTCTGTACACAGTGTCTTGGTGAATGGATGGCCTTATCCTTTAGCCCTGTGGCACTACAAGTGTCAGCAAAATGACTAACAACAATGAAGTCTGTATACAGTGTCCATTTAACTCTATGTGCAGTGTCCTTGTTTCCTGCAAATGGGAGAAAGCCCTCTTACATAATCCTGTGGCCAAGGCCCAAATGAACGTCCTGGAACAGTCAGGCTCTTCTAGGGACCCAACTGGGAGGAAATATCTCCCTCAGAAACTGACAGACAGTTTCCCCTTTACATAAGAATCTTGGCCAGCTTGGCCAGGCAGCAGGATATGCAGGGCACCTACACATATTTAAGTTACAACTGCTCATAGGTGCCACATAATTGTTTGTCAGTAATATAAAAATGTAGGGAGAGTTGGTTCCCTTTAGCAGTCTTGGAGTCTAAGCAAACTCAATTTTGCAGGTACTGATATACAGGTTGAGGTTTTTTTTTGTAAACAGCTGAGCCCTCATCTCTATCTTTGACTGCAACAGGAGGGGCATAGGTGTTCTTAAAATGAATATTGCCACTGACAATCTGGTTTTAGATTTTCCATGCTGTGAAAGAAGCAAAGTGGTGGGCCTCATTGGGGGAATAGCTGAGTTTTTGTTTATAGTTTGTGCATTATTTATAAGCTGAATAGTTTGAATTTGTCAGCATTTTCTGCAAACACTAGAGAAAGAAAGGGCTGATTTAGATCTCATTATGTAGTAAGGAGAGATAAAACTACCAGTAGCTAATCTAAAAGGTGTATTTAGTCTGATACTCAGCAGTGTACACATAAGATGATGATGAACAACAAGGCTACACTTTTATAATATCACTCACTCATTAGACAGTCATAATTAAGGCATTGAAAACAAGTATTTTTCCTATGATCAGAAACAAAGCAGGGCATTCTGTACAGTAAACTGCCAGAAATGCTTATACCATTTTTGTACCAGCTTGTAACTAAGAGAGTTATATGTTGAGCAGTTGCTAAGCCAAAAGATCTGCAATTAATATGTACAAGTTCAACTTTGTTATATTCCTAGTTGTTCACCTGAAAGACAGTGTAAAGTTAGTACAAAATTCAAAACATAAAAACGCTGGGCAATAAAACTTTCCTTGGCAAGCATAACATAAAACAAACAAAAAAAAATTTAAGATAACTATTTGCCCAGAGGCATCAAGCTGTTAGTGTGTACAGGAGGGATTAAAGTGAGTCTGTGTGTTGGATAAAATATAAATTACAGTAATACTGCTGTCAGTCATAAGCATAGGAATTGTTTCTGAAGATATCCCTAAACACTGGATCTCATATATTACTGGAGGAAAGGATAGAATACATAATTTATTAACAATATTTAGCCTATGTATATCCATATATAACCTTGTAATCAAGTCTCACAGGAACATTTGAGTAAAAAGTATGCCACATTAATCAAGTTACCTATGTAAACAAGAGCAATATAACTAGACTCAATAAATACTGCTAGAAAAACTGTAGCATTCATCATATTTCACTGCTGTAGTCTTTAAGGACATCAAAGCTGGGCCAGCTGGGCTGAGCAGAACATCATTAATTTCTGACATTGTTACATATTTAGTAGCAAGAAACTATCAGATTAAACTCCACATTTCTAAATGGCCAAAAAGGACAGGCCATTTCTATGAAATACTTATTAACCAATACCCACCTTTAGCTTAAACTTTGTTGGTGAGGAGGTTAGGTGACAAACATTAAAACATTCTTTGTACCATTTCCTCAACTTACATTTCTTAAACTCCCACGCTAATGCCCCGTACACACGGTCGGACATTGATCGGACATTCCGACAACAAAATCCATGGATTTTTTCCAATGGATGTTGGCTCAAAGTTGTCTTGCGTACACACGGTCGCACAAAGTTGTTGGAATTTCCGCTCGCCAAGAATGCTGTGACGTACACCACGTACGACGAGACTAGAAAAGGCCAGTTCAGAACCAAGCGCGGCACCCTTTGGGCTCCTTTTTCTAATCCGTGTTAGTAAAAGTTTGGTGAGAGACGATTCACGCTTTTTAAGACTCGTGATTTTCAGATCGTTTTCTGCTGTTCAGTTTGTGCTTGTGGGTTTGTATCTGCTCTTCAGTGCGTGCAGCGAGTACCATTGATTTATCATTGTGTTCTTGTTCATTCGTTACTGTTTTTCAGGTCGCTCTTCACAGGCCTTGCTGTTCTTCAGTGCATTCTGTTACTTCGTTCTGAGCAGCCGACCATTTTCTAGCCATGTTGCCTATACGTACTCCTCGTAGAGTTCGTGCTGTGCGGGGGGCTTGGTGTTGGGGTCCTGACCTTGACACAAGTCCAGTCCATGAACAGGGTGGGGAGGAGTTCATGGACCAAGAATTGGTTGCTTCAGCGTGACCAGTTCTGTCATATGCCTTTGCTCCGTGAGATCCGTGAGAATAATCCTGATGATTTCAGGAACTTTCTCCGGATGACGGACCCCATATTTCACCGTTTGTTGGCTTTGCTGGCCCCTTATATTAGCAGGCAGGATACCTGCATGAGGCAAGCCATCACTCCGGAGCAGAAGCTAGTTGCCACCCTGCAGTACTTGGCAACGGGGAGAAGCCTGCAGGACCTCAAGTTCTCAACAGACATCTCCCCCAGGCTCTGGGGATCATTATCCCGGAAACCTGTTCTGCCATCATTCAGGTCCTGCAGAAGGAGTATATGAAGGTAAGATTTTTATCCTTTAATCACACATTTTATTGTATTTAATGTTTGATAATATATTGTATTTATTTCCTCATTCCCTAATTACCATGTTTGTAATATGCTGTGAATGTCCCCTTTGTCCTCATGCATGCTGGATTTTTATGTAATTATTTTTTTTGTCCTTCATACATATTTGCCTTCACTTACCTCCCCAGCATGGTCTCCTGGCCCTATATTCACCTCATGTAGTCACTTAACAATGTATTTTTATCAGCTCCATAGTAGTGCTTTACCCCAAACACCCCCTAAAATGTGTAAAAATGTGATTTGTGCTTTAAATTCAGGCAGAGTGCCAGAGGCTTTTTTTGGGGGGTCCCCAAATCATTTGGAACCCTCCCACCCCCCAACTGCTAAGTCAGCTGATACCAATTCTCTATCTATCCTCAATCATCTATCTGCTGACTTTGCCAAACCCATACACACTATACCCATCTCTTTAGTGGTCAGATTTATGGATGAATCCCCCAAAGCATGTAGTGCAAGGGCCTGCCTGAATACTTTCAAATGGTAGTGTTTAAAGTTTTGGTATCCTATTATTATCTTGATAGGTAATAGCAGAATGTCCAAATGTGCTAAAATGTGTACAATGTGTATTTATATCTTTGTATTATGACACTTCTTACCTGTCCAGTGGGCTGCCAATAGTGTAACTAAGGAGGGGCTGGCCAAAGTAATACCCATTATTTAGGCATTCATCTCTCAATGAAGTGGAGAGGGTTACCTATCCAAGAGTCCCCCCCATAATGTTAGAAATGGCCCATGAGAGAGGGTGGGAGAGGGGAATCTGATAGGTGTACCTTATACTTTGGTCTTTAAAAACTCCCTCAAATAAATGTTATCTTGATGTTGGCCAAGAATGTTTGTGTCTAATCTGCTTTCCCTGTTTATGTGCAAAATGACTAATTTGTTTTTGTTGTTTGATCCACAGTTTCCTTCCACGCCACAGGAATGGCAGACTGTGGCCTCCCACTTTGCCCAGTGGTGGGACTTTCCTAACTGCGGAGGGGCAATTGATGGGAAACACGTCCACATCGTCCCACCACCCAACTCGGGCTCATATTATTTCAACTATAAGGGGTTCAATAGTATTGTGATGTTGGCGGTGGTGTTGGCTACTTATAGGTTCCTGTATGTGGACGTGGGGAAGAATGGCCGGATGTCTGATGGTGGAGTCATCGCCCAGACTGAGTTTTACAGGCATCTCCAGAATGGCAACTTGGACTTGCCACCTCCAGAAGACAATGGGGAAGGACTCCCATTTGTCTTCATTGCAGATGAAGTGTTTGCGCTGGGGGACCATCTTATGCAGCCATTCCCGATGAGGACCCTCACCCCGGACCAGAGGGGTTTTAATTACCATCTGGCCAGAGCCAGAAGAGTGGTGGAGAACACGTTTGGAATCATGGCCAGCCACTTCCACCTATTTCTTACACCCATACACATGGCGGAGTACAAACTGAATCATATCATCCTGGCGTGCTGTGTTCTACACAACTTTTTACGGCAACATTCTGCCAACTATGCTGGCTCAGTTGGGCCTGAGGCTGGAATTCAAAATGAACCAACCGTGACAGCGCTTGAAAGTGGCATCCTGGCTTTCCCCCCCCCGAATGCCCGTAATGCACGGCTAAGATACCTTGAATACTTTGCGAGTAGGGGGGCTATCAATATGCCAGACAGTGTCTGAAACCTTTTTCAAATAAAAAAATGAATTTAACTACTAAAATCTTTGGTGACATTTACTGCTTGTGTTTCTTTTAGCTGACCCTGACAGAAATGTGGTGAGTCCTGAAAATGGCACGATTGTGTAACATTACAAAGCACTGTTGGGTGTTATTTACTAAAGGCAAAGACACTTTGCACTACAAGTGCACTTGAAACTGCACTTGTAGTGCAAAGTGGATTTGCCCTTAGGAAATAAATCCCAATTTTCACTGAAAACACCAATTAGAGCACAACAAAAGTTTTGGAGCGTTGAAACAATAATCCACACATTCTTGATTAACAATCTTTTTAATACCAGCACAATCACATGTGCATTTAGAAAAGGTTTGTAAAACAAACCAACATGTTTGTTGCATAACAATTTTTGGGGTCACATTAGAAAAAGTAGAAATGTCCATTTAAGATAAAACAGGCATGTTTAAAACCAACAAGAAAGACACAAATCTTGAACTTACAAAGTTCACATTTGGTAGAACTTGAAGGCAATATCAGACATGAGTATGTACAAACTGTGTTTGATATTGCGTTCAGATGGGGTGAAGTCACCCCTAGAAAAGCCAAATTTTGAAGATGCACACCAATTGCCGAATGTCAACATGTGCTAGCTGCCATCATGGGGGATCAAGGGATGTGTTTTGTGGGTGCAATCCCTTCCTCACAGCTACTTTATTATTGAGGAAGGGGTTGCACCCCCAAAACGCGTCCATTGATCTCCCGTGATGGCAGATAGCACATGTTGACACACTGTGTGCATCTTCAAAATTTGGCTTTTCGCAAATATGTCAAAAAATGCTAAACATTTTTAGCTCACAAAAAGCGCAAAAAAACATAGGGATTTTGAGGGGTTTTAAACTCTCCCTAAAACATTAATGATGTTCTTAATTTTTTTTTGAACATCATTGATGCTTTTCTGGATGTTTTCCAAATCCCTATTACACCCCATGATCTCCCCGATCAGGATCTGTGCACTTTCCGAGGTGAAATGCTCTGGATCCACAACATCACGATCACCTAAAAAGATAGATACAAAAACACACCATGTATTAAAAATATGCCGGCATCCATCTCTTACCTGAGCCTGTGGTCGCAGACACTCACCTGTTGTGGTGACAATTTCCACCACGTCTTCCTCCTCCTGCTCTGCTTGGCTTGGGTGGATTTCCCCTTCTTCCAGAGGTGGGGGGTCTGTGGTCTCCTTGGATGAGGGGTGTCCTCTGAGTCTTTTATCCCCTATGTAAAAAAAAATAGGTATACTTAGCACACAGATATTTGATGGCAGAAATAGGAATATGAAACATTGTTTGGAAGTGGGGTACAATTGTCTGTTTTGGCAGAGTTTCAAGATGTAGAATTTTTAGTGTCCTTTGTCAAGCTTCAATACTTTACCTGTTTTGTACAAGCTTCACAGATTGAGACACCCCTATAGTATACACTGGAGCACCTGTGTGGGGCCCCCTAATAAAAAGGGTGTTCTTGTGTCCCACACTAGTGCTCCAATGTCCAGATGTGTAAACAGCTACTGAGTGTCCTCTCCTTACACAGAATCTAGTTTGCATTTCATTCTAGTTACAAACCCATCTACACAACCAAATTATTTGCAGACAAGTAGGCCATAAAAAATGTGGGCAAATGCATATGGCCAAAACAATGGTGGTTTCTAGGCCGAACGAACAATGTTTTATACGAACGAATAATGTGCCCATGAACATGAAAGTTGCCATTTTAAACTGGATAACAATTAAGAAAAGCACATAGAGCAGCACGAACGTAATACACATAAAGAATAGGAACACAGGACAACTACTTACTTTTTTGCAGCACTCTCCGGATTTTTCTGTACTGTTCGTGCTCTCTTAATTTGAGGTCCGACCACCGTTTCCTGAGCTGATCCTTGGATCATCATACCTCGAAATTCCGGTGCAGACTCTTGACCACTTTCGCCATGATCTTGGCCTTTCGGACATTGGGGTTGGGGTAAGGTCCATACTTCCCGTCATAGTCGGCCTTCTTCAGGATGTCGACCATCTTCAACATCTCCCCAAAGGACATATTTGATGCCTTAAATCGTCTCCTTCTGGATCGGGACGTTTCTGGCTCCAGGCTTTCCTCCTCCTCGGTGTAATTATCAGACACCTGCTCTGACTCCGCCATGTGCTCTTCCCCCACTGCGCCGAATGAGAAGGGGTGGGGAATAGACTAGAAAGAACGTCAGGGGGAGTTTAACTCATGCGCATTGTCTATAAAGCGTAACACGTCTGTGTAGTACGTACGATCTGTGAGCAGAGGAAGGAGTAACGAAGGCGCTGATCGTGTTTGCGAAGGTAAGATTTAACATTGGGCCTACACTGCTTCTAGATTGAGGCCTGTATTTGCACAAGTTTAGAAGACTTTAGGCTGACATTAGGGTTTATCTTGTGTTGTGTCTTGCAGTGAAAATGGATATCTTGAACGATAAGCGCTTTATGACAATCTTCATTGATATGTTCAGGGAGCTGCCCTGTCTATGGCAGATAAACCACCCGGAATATAAGAACCAAACAAAGAGGAAGGCAGCGCTGGATAATTTGTTGGAATTAGTGAAGTCGGTGATCCCCACGGCAGACATCACCTATTTGAAGATCCTAATTGGTGGCCTGAGGAGCACTTATCTAAGGGAGCGCAAGAAGGTCCAGGATTCCCAGAGATCAGGAGCTGCAGATGACATTTATGTACCCAGGCTCTGGTACTATGACAGGCTGCATTTTCTGGCAGGTCAGACTGAACCCAGGCCAGCACTCTCCACTCTTCCTTTCATGCTTCCTTCCTCCCCAACTGAGGCTTCTGACGTCCAACTTGGGTCTTCCAGGCAGCAACATGTGGAGGAGCCCAGCTTGAGCCAGGTATAGCATTCTTCTAAATATTTCTGGTTGTCCAATCAATGATGTTAAATAGATGTTAGTTTGGATTGCTAATTTATGATTGTGATTGATGATGCAAAATCTAAAACCATGTCCCTTTTTCATACACAGGGAAGTCTCAGCCAGGAGGTGGCCGGCCCAAGCAGGCTGCCTAATATCCAGGTCCCTCCCCTCCACCTTCAAAGACAAAGTGGCAGGAAGAGGAGTAACCTGGAGGAGGCTGCCATAGGCCTGTTTTGGAAGGCTACAGAGGCCCTGAGAACCCCCCACAGTTTGGAGAGGACTTTGCTGGCATAACTGCTTGCAAAATGATGCAGATGAGTTTTTAATTTTGGAAGCTCTCAATAAGGGGTTGAGGGGCCAAATAACATGTGCAACCCACATTTGTGACCTCACACATAGTCCTCCTCCTCCTCCAGGTCCTACTCCTCCTCCTCCTCCTCCAGGTCCTACTCCTCCTCCTACACCATCTCCAACACCAGAGCCACAGCCAGGAAGGAAGCGTGGAAGGAAGACCAGAGAGTGATGGCCTGGGTTCAGTCTGGTCAGGCAAAAGATGCAGCCTCCTGTATGACCACAGTCTGGGGACACAGATGTCATCTGCTGCTTTCCAGATCTCTGGGACTTCTGGACCAGATTGCACTCCCTTATATATGGACTCCTCAGGCCACCAATTTTGCTGGAAAAAAATTGATGTCTGCCCTGGGGGCCAAAGGCTTTGCCAATTTATGATGTTTATCCAGCGTTGCCTCCCTCTTTGGTTCTGAGCCCTTAATAAAGGAATTTTTGTTCCAATTATACTCGCGTATGTGTGTTTTCCTTCAAAAAGGACAGTTTGTTTGTGAAGAGGCAGGTACATTTCAAAAATACAATGTGAAATTAACAAGAGACACCAACACCAAGCAGTCTCCTTGAGATTAAATAATACAAGATACCAATGGTGGTGTGGTAACTTGACACACAAAACACACACAAAAATATTATGGAGTAAAACCAATAAAAAAAAAAAAAAATCAGCCTTGAAAAAAATACAAAACAAAAATAAAACAACAAAAAACAAATTTGGTTAGATGTGACAAATCAAAATATATTGAGGGAATCACAATAAATAATAAAGAAAGAAGTTTGTGAGAAGTCTATGTGAATATGAGCAGCAAAACTACTTCATTCTTCTCACATTATAAAGAAGAAGAGAGTGCGCTGTATTAAACAATTTTTTACATTGCAGCGTGACGAAAGTGCTCTATCCATTCTAAACGCTAATTTTACCAGACCGAGCTGTTCTGTCTCGGAATTTCTTCTGAGCATGCGTGGCACTTTGTGCGTCGGAATTGTCCACACTAGGTCAGAATTGACGCGATCGGATTTTGTTGTCGGAAAATTTTATAGCCTGCTCTCAAACTTTGTGTGTCGGAAAATCCGATGGAAAATGTCCGATGGAGCCCATACATGGTCGGAATTTCCGACAACACGCTCCGATCGCACATTTTCCGTCGGAAAATCCGACCGTATGTACGGGGCATAAGGCTCATGCCACACTAGTGACCCTATTGCCAGTGACAGGATCGCTAAGATACCATTTACCCTCTCCTATGGTGTCATTCTTTCATTGAACTAGTGAGATGACACTCCATCACTTGTCCCTCCCCTAAATAGCAAGGTTTTGATTTATTGAGAGATTGATTCCTATTAAGGGAAGGTGACAAGTGCATCTTGATAGAGTTGTAAAAAAAGCCAGCATGACATTGGCCCAAAGGTACACATACATAGGAGAAACTAATAGTTTGTTAAGCACTGAACGATATATACAACAAAAAGAATGACCACTGATTATTACATTATTAGCTAGATTAAAAAATACACACAAGTGCAACCATATGAAAGAAATACAGTAGTTAAAAAAAATTTAAATGTTACACATCACATTTTCTCCCCAAAAAAAGGAAAAAATCTTCCTGGCAATCAGACAACTCCATGGATCAACACTGTATTACTTATAAATGTAAATATACAGTAAATATTAGTGAACATATTTTGTGATGCAATCCACTGACTCTCATAGAACTAGTTTTAGGAAAGGCTGTTTCATATTTTCACATTTTAAAGTAAACATTCCTTTCCATACTGTCAGAAACCATGAAATCAGACTGAGACAGAAGTACAGATAAATCACACTTGTTTAATAATAAAAGTAAAAAGAACAAATGTAGTAAAAACATAGCCAAAGTTCAGTAACCGGAACGGATAGCCAGCCAAGCCAGAAATCAAGGATCAAAGTAGTGGAACAGCAAGCAGGGTCTGGAGCCAGAAGGGATGTCAGCAAAGCCAGTCTTTAAACAGGAACGCAGGAGATATTTCTTGTGATGTTGACCAAGGCGAAGGCAGAGCTACTCTGGACTGGATGGCTTAAATGGGCAGGACTGACGAACAGGATATAAACAACAGCTGAGTAACTGTGGAGAGAAATGGGAGCTGGCAATTAGCCGACAGCTGAGTGGCCAGCTCAGAGAAGGAAGGGCTGAGCCCAGCCCTGACGGTACCCCCTCCTCAACCACCCCTCCCCCTCGGAGGACCACCAGACCACAAGGGAAAACATCTATGGAAATCACAGAGGAGGACAGGGGCATGTACATCCGAGGATGAGACCCAAAAGCGTTCCTCTGGACTGTACCCTTTCCAATGCACCAGGTACTGTATGCGCCCACGGAACCTATGAGAGTCAACAATGGACTGTACTTCATACTCCTCATGGTTCTCAAACTGTACAGGGTGAGGATGTGGCACTGAGGTGGTAAAACGGTTGCAGACCAAAGGTTTTAATAAGGAGATATGAAATACATTTGAAATACACATTTTAGAAGGAAGATCTAATGCGTAAGCCACTGGGTTAATCCCGGGAAGAATATGGAAAGGCCCAATAAACCAAGGTGCGAACTTCAGTGAGGGAACTCAAAGTTAGTAAGATTGCGTTATGACATGCAGACCTGTCCTCAACCTGGTAGGAAGGTGCAGGCAGGCGTCTGCGGTCAGCATGGAGTCTGTACCTATCATTAGCATGACGCAAAGCCTCCTGGACTTGTGCCCAAGTGAAACAAAGACCACAGAGATGCTCCTCTAATGCAGGAATACTCTGCGGAACAAATGAGTCAGGCAACATGGAAGGTTGGAAACCATAATTCACCATAAATGGGGACAATCAGGAGGCAGAATTCAAGGCACTGTTGTGAGCAAACTCTGCCCACAGTAATAGGTCTGACCAGCTGTTATAATGGTCAGAAATATAGCAACATAGGAATTGTTCCAAGGACTGATTGGCTAGTTCTGAAGCCCCATTAGACTGCGGGTGATAAGCAGAGGAAAAAGCAAGCTGAATACCCAACTGTGCACAAATGGCTCGCCAGAACCAGGACATAAACTGACTACCCCTGTCCAAGACAATCACCTTGGGTAGCCCATGTAAGCGAAAGATCTCCCGAGTAAAAATGGAAGCCAGTTCCTTAGAAGTGGGCAACTTCTTAAGTGGAATACAATGACACATCTTTGAGAACTGGTCAACCACCATAAGGATAACTGTGCTGCCCTGGGAGTTGGGTAAATCCACAATGAAATCCATAGACAGATGGGTCCAGGGCCTCACACTATTGGGTATGGGTTGCAGGAGGCCCACTGGAAGATGTCATGGAGTCTTACTCTGAGCACACACGGAACAGGCAGCTACGAAGGTGGTTACATCAGCAGGTAGACTAGGCTACCAGAATGGTTGGGAAATGGCCCAAACGAGTTGATTCTTCCCAGGGTGGCCAGCTGCCTTGGGAGAATGGTAAGTCTGGAGTACAGCAGTACGGAGACTCTCTGGGACAAAGCAGCGGTCACAAGGTTTCTCAGGGGGAGCATGGACCTGAGCAGCAAGAATTTTGTTACCCAAAGGAGAAGTGAGACTGGTGTGAACATAGCCAGAATACGATCAGGAGGTATCACAGGGACCGGAACTGACTCCAACTTGGAAGTGGAGGAAAGTTGTCGTGACAAGGCGTCAGCCCTTACATTCTTAGTACCGGGTAAGAATGAGACAATGTAATTGAAACTTGACAAGAAAAGAGCCCATCGCGCACTTCTGGGAGAGAGGCGTTTAGCCTCAGACAAGAATGTGTGATTCTTGTGGTTAGTAAGAATGAGAACCGGCAAAGAATCGCAAAATAGCTCTCTGTCACCCATCTTGTAAATGCACTCCACAGGTGACAATTTCTTGGAAAAGTAGCCACAAGGATGCATAGCGCTCTCAGAGGTAGGTCGTTGAGACAAAAGGGCGCCAACACCAGTCTCAGAAGCATCAACCTCAAGGAAAAACGGTAACGTAGGATCAGGATGTGCTAACACAGGAGCAGAAACAAAGGCAGCCTTGAGACTCTCAAAGGCCTTAATGGACTCCGGAGACCGTCCTTTCTGGTCATATCAGTCAGGGGCTTGACCAGAGATGAAAAATGATGAATAAACTTATGATAATATTTGGCAAAGCCCAGGAAACGCTGCAGAGGATGTAAATCCACGGGGCAGGGCCACTGTCGGACTGCCGAAAGTTTCTCTGGGTCCATCAAAAAACTAGCAGTGGAAATGACATAGCCCAGGAATTTAACCTGTTCATGATGGAACTCGCACTTCTCCAGTTTACAATAGAGATTGTTCTCTCTTAGTTTCTGAACCACACAACAGACATCTGTGTGGTGGCTCTCCAGGGACTTGGAAAATATGAGGATATCATCGCGATAAACCACCACACATACCTACAACAAATCTCAGAGGACATCGTTAATAAATTCCTGGAACAATGCTGGGGTGTTTCAAAGGCCAAAAGGAATTATGAGGTACTCATAATGGCCTGTTCTGGTATTAAGCGCAGTTTCCCACTTGTCACCCTCATTAATCCTCACGAGATTGTATGCCCCTCTCAAATCAAGCTTCGTGAAAGCCTTTGCTCCTTTGAGGCAGTCAAATAACTCTGTAATCAATGGAATCGGATAGGCATTCTTAATCGTGAAACGATTGAGACCCCTATAATCAATACAAGGTTTCAGTTCACCATTCTTCTTCTTCACATAGAAGAAAGCAGCACCAGCAGGAGACGTTGATTTGTGGATGAAACCTCGAGAAAGTGCGTCTGCAACATACTCCTCCATGGCCTTATCCTCCATAGCCTTATCTTCCAAGACCGACAAAGGGTAAACGAAGGGTTATGGCACCAGGTTGAAGGTCAATTGCGCAATCATATGGCCGGTGTGGAGGCAAACTACCGGCTTAAACCTTGCCAAAGACATTGCTAAAATCGCGGTACTCCTCCGGTAGGGAAGAGAGTGAAGAGGTGCACAGGACCTTGACTACCTTCTGGAAGCATGTCTCACTGCATTGTGGTGACCAGGAAAGAACCTCTGCACGGAGTCAATCAAAAGAGGGGTTGTGCCTCTGTAACCAAGGATAACCAATAACCAGCAGAAACTTAGGTGAGGAAATAACTTGGAATTGGATTATCTCATGGTGAAGAGCCCCTACAGCCATGGACAATGGAACCGTCTCATGAGTCACATGGGCAGGCTGTAGAGGTCTCCCATCAAGAGCCTCAATGGCAAGTGGAGTGTCACGCAGCTGCAGCAGAATCAAGTGCTTCGATACAAAGGCAGCATCAATGAACATGCCTGCAGCCCCAGAGAGGATAAGAGTCTGTATCTCGGCGGATGGCTCATAGCAAGAAAGGGTGACCAAAACCAGGGGCTTATCCTTCTGCATAACTGGGGATGAAACAACGCCACCTAAGGTCTGTTCATGACAGGACCTCAAGGTTCGGGCGTTCCCTGGATGGGTAGAACAAGACTTTAAAAAGTGACCTTCCTGGCCACAATAAAGGCACAATCTCTCCCTCCTCCTAAAGGTTCTCTCATCCGCAGAGAGATGTGTGAAACCCAAGTGCATGGGTTCACCTTCACTGCCTGACTCGGTACCAGGAGGCATGGGAGGTGAGGGAGGCACAGGTGGAACTGCAAAGCTAAGGGACAAACATACAGGAGGCTTCTACAAGTGCTCCTTAAAAGAGAGTCTTTCTCTGAGTCTGGAGTCAATGAAGATAGCAAATGTGATCAACTTCTCTAGCTCAGTGGGTATATCCCGGGCTGCTATCTCATCCTTGATGGTATCTGAGAGACCATGAGAAAAAGCAGCCACGAGGACCTCATTGTTCCAGGCAACCTCTGCTGCCAGAGTACAGAATTCAATGGCATAGTCGGCAACAGTTCTCGTACTCTGTTCGATGGACATGAGGCACTTGGCAGCAAAAGCGGAGCGTGCAAGAACGTCAAATACCCTTTTAAAACATGCAGGTCACATGTAACAGTAAACCAGTGAATCCTGACCCATTAAAAAGTATTATGATGTAAGAAGATCTCAAAAGTGTTCACCAAGTGAGAGAATAAATCTAAATCTAAGATGAAACTATATACTAATGAATGCAAACACTATTGGGTAAAATATTACAAAAAAAATCCAAAGCCCAATTGCACTAATGACCAATTCTGTCTTCTAACATTCCTATTCACTGCAGCCAAACAAACATCAGTGAAAAGTTGGTGGTCCTCCATGCCTACTTCTGCCTTAGTTAAGAACAAGATGATGTGATATATGACCAATAAAAAACTTGCTGCTATTCTTCACAATACATGAAAATTTGAGAAAATCTGGTCTCCTTGGATTGAGTCATACCCCCCAAGAGACTTTGATAAATCCTTTCTATGCTTATAATCTAATTATGTGCTACTGCTCATATTGATATCCACTCGCTTGATCTTCATTCCCAACTTCCTCTTTAGCCCTTTCCTTTTTTTCTCTTTTTCCTTTCACTCATCCTCAATCTTCATATCTACACCACGATAGTAGAATGACGGTTATGCATTTGAAATTTCTATTTACTAATTATTCTATATTTCTCTATATTATTATTATTAATTTAATCTTTATTATGATTCACTATAATACCATATGATTTGAATAAATTACCATTTAAGGTTTTATGTGATTCTTTAATTTTCCATTATATACAGTATCTCACAAAAGTGAATACACCCCTCACATTTTTGTAAATATTTTATTCGATCTTTTCATGTGACAACGCTGAAGAAATTACACTTCGCTACAATGTAAAGTAGTGAGTGTACAGCTTGTATTACAGTGTAAATTTGCCGTCCCCTGAAAATAACTCAACGCACAGCCATTAATGTCTAAACCACTGGTAACAAAAGTGAGTACACCTCTAAGTGAAAAAGTCCAAATTGGGCCCAAAGTCTTACTATTTTGTGTGGCCACCATTATTTTCCAGCACTGCCTTAACCCTCTTGGGTATGGAGTTCACCAGAGCTTCACAGGTTGCACTGGAGTCCTCTTCCACTCCTCCATGACGACATCATGGAGCTGGTGGATGTTAGAGACCTTGCGCTCCTCCACCTTCTGTTTGAGGATGACCCACAGATGCTGAATAGGGTTTAGATCTGGAAACATGCTTGGTCAGTCCATTACCTTTACCCTCAGCTTCTTTAGCAAGGCAGTGGTTGTCATGGAGGTGTGTTTGGAGACGTTATCATGTTGGAATACTGCCCTGCGGCCCAGTCTCTGAAAGGAGGGTATCATGCTCTGCTTCAGTATGTCACAGTACATGTTTTTCATTCATGGTCCCCTCAATGAACTGTAGCTCCCCAGTGGCAGCAGCATTTATGCAGCTTCAGACCATGACACTCCCACCACCATGCTTGACTGTAGGCAAGACACACTTGTATTTGTACTCCTCACCTGGTTACCGCCCCACACACTTTATTCCATCTAAACCAAATAAGTTTATCTTGGTCCCATCAGACCACAGGACATGGTTCCAGTAATCCATGTCCTTAGTCTGCTTGTCTTCAGCAAACTGTTTGCAGGCTTTCTTGTACATCATCTTTAGAAGAGGTTTCCTTCTGGGACGACAGCCATACTGACCAATTTGATGCAGTGTGCGGCATATGGTCTGAGCACTGACAGACTGACCCCCACCCCTTCAACCTCTGCAGCAATGCTGGCAGCACTCATACATCTATATCAGACAACCTCTGGATATGATGCTAAGCACGTGACCTCAACTTCTTTGATTGACCATGGCAAGGCCTGTTTTGAGTGGAACCTGTCCAGTTAAACTGCTGTATGTTCTTGGCCAAAGTGCTACAGCTCAGTTTCAGGGTCTTGGCAATCTACTTATAGCCTAGGCTCTTTACGCAGAGCAACAATTCTTTTTTTCAGATCCAGTGTTCTTTGCCATGAGGTGCCATGTTGAACTTCCAGTGACCAATATGAGAGAGTGAGAGTGATAACACCAAATTTAACACACCTGCTTCCCATTTACACCTGAGACCTTGTAACAAAATGGCTAATTGGGCCCAATTTGGACATTTTCACTCACTGTTGTTGCCAGCGGTTTAGACATCAATGGCTGTGTGTTGAGTTATTTTGAGGGGGCAGCAAATTTACACTGTTATACAAGCTGTACACTCACTACTTTACATTGTAGCAACGTATCATTTCTACAGTGTTGTCACAAGAAAGGATATATTAAAATATTTACAAAAATGTGAGGGGTGTACTCACTTTTGTGAGATACTTTATGTATATATAGTGTATTTTATAAATTAAGAACAATTTCAAAGTCATATTTCACATATGGCAAATTATGATGTGCAGCATTTGAACATCTCACACAAAAGTGGAAAAATGGTGGTACAAATAAAAGGATAGAGTATGAAAACATTTATATCTCATTATAAATAAGGGAGTTGTGGATTAGGGTTGCGGAGTGGCCCTATGTATATCACAAACATATCCACTTCCTCGGGAGCCAGCCCTAGCTGTGTTGCTGTAACCGCAGCAGTACATCTAATTGAAGAAGTCTGGAGCATATTTGTTATGAAATGTTTTAGCAAAGTTCCAACATTTACATCCACAGCTACTTCTCATTCAAAGTTGCAAAGTGGGGTAGATTTGTTTAACATTAGTCTTGTATAAATCCAGGAAGGGGCTCATTTTTTTATAGTGTTATCTATCACTGTTCTCTTGCATGTTGACTCTCACCAACCTCTCCAAAAAATGTTATATTATATATTCTATAATAGAAGTTAAACTAAAAGGTGTGTTTTTGCTTTTCAATGTGCATGTTCACTTAGCTTTGTAAATGAGGCATGCTTCCGGTTCTGGCCCTGTATGCTGTAGCCGTTCTGCCCGTAGCTCCCGCTTAATAACCCACTCATCTGCCTATAAATCTTGCTTGGAATGCCCTGCACACCCCGCCGCCGACTCTGCCCCTTCCACTGCAGCCATGGACCGCTTTCTGGATAAGGGCGCCCCGCGCACATAGCTGGCTCAGAGCCCGCACGATCCCTTGGATGGAGCTCCGCTCTCCAATATCTTGGAGGCAGCTGACATGGAAGTTAGTTCAGCCCTGGCTCGTGCCTCTCCCCAGCCAGCAGACAATAATACAGAGAGTATTGCTCAGGCAGTAACTGCTCTCCTAGCTCCAACTATTGCAGCTTCAGTTGAAAAAGCTGTGCAGGCAGGGATGACACAGTTTAAAAAAGATCTGGATGACCATGCTGCCAGGCCTACTGAGACAGATTTGAGACTATATAACATTGAAGATGAACATTATCAGGCCCAGGCAACTGAATAACAGAACAAAACAAATCAATTCATACTCCAAAAATTGGAAGATCTAGAAAATAGATCACGCCAGAACAATTTGCGGTTTTATGAGGGTCCCTGAATCACTCCCAGTGATTCTGTACATTGCATGTTCCTGGAGCTCTAGGCCTCACCACCTCATGCACAGTTGAAAGAGCCCACCGCCTCGGGGCGCACTCTACTGATCGCACATCCCCCAGACCGATCATTGCTAAATATTTGAATTACCGTATTTATCGGTTTATAACACGCACTTTTTTCCCCTTAAAATCAGAGGAAAATCGTGGGTGCGTGTTATACGCCGATCCCCGCTATTTTGTGATCTATCGGAGCGATCGCCGCGATCGCCGCCGACATTCACATAGCGTGTATTTTTAAATATTGCGCCGCGGAGTTTGGAGGGACTTGGCGGCGCTCGTTCAGCTGAACGAGCGCCGCCGAGAACACAGTGACTGGGCGGAGCCGAGATACACATAGCCGAGGGTTCTCGGCTCTTCCCGGCGTCGTTCACAGTCCCACCCAGTCCCGCCATTGGACCTGTGTTATGTCCATCATAGGGACTGGGCGTGACTGTGAACGGCGCCGAGAAGAGCCGAGAACCCTCGGCTATGTGTATCTCGGCTCCGCCCACTCACTGTGTTCTCGGCGGCGCTCGTTCAAATGAACGAGCTTCGCCGAGTCCCTCCGAACTCCACGGCGCCATATTTAAAAATACAAACTAAACTTGTGTATGTCGGCGGCGATCATAAAATGTACACTGGGGACAAGGCTGCACTGACCACTGGGGACAAGGCTGCACTGACCACTGGGGACAAGGCTGCACTGGGGCAAGGCTGCACTGGGGCAAAGCTGCACTGGGGCAAAGCTGCACTGACAATTCTGCACTGGGGCAAAGCTGCACTGACAAAGCTGCACTGACAAGGCTGCACTGACAAGGCTGCACTGGGGCAAAGCTGCACTGACAAGGCTGCACTGGACACTGGGGCAAGGCTGCACTGACAAGGCTGCACTGGACACTAGGGCAAGGCTGCACTGACAAGGCTGCACTGGACACTGAGGCAAGGCTGCACTGACAAGGCTGCACTGGACACTGGGGCAAGGCTGCACTGACAAGGCTGCAGATGGACACGATAACGCTGCATTGATGGGCATTTAAATGTAAGATTTTTTTTCCTTAAACTTCCCTCCTAAAAGTTTTTTTCCTTAAAATTCCCTCCTAAACTTGGGGTGCGTGTTATACGCCGGCGCGTGTTATACGCCGATAAATACGGTATGCTGACAAAGCAGCCATATTACAAAAAAATAAGGCAGAGGTGTGATCATTTTGAATACACAATTATACACAAGATAAGCGAAAAAACAGTGCTAGCACATAACTGCATAATTGATGTGAACACAGATTTACCTGATTTTTTAAGTAAACAGTTTATTTTCCTTTAAGTATAACTAATAACAAAACTGTTTTACGTTATGGGTAGAGTAGAGTTGGATTAGAACACCTATTGGGGGGGCGTGGCCGGCAGCCGGAGCTAATGGTTGTGTTGTGAAAGAGCTCCGAGGACACCTGCAGTATCCAGCCTAATCCTGCGACGTGGGAAACCATATGTGACATCTACCTGGCTCCTTACACTCCGGAGATCACCCTGGACAGCATGGGGAAAAGAAAGAATGACAAAATGCCGCAGAAACTTAGAGATTTCTATAAGGCCGAAAGCATGCCTAGGCCGCAAAATGGCGCCGGGACCTCCGGCCCACTGCACGGCCTGCAACATGGCGGTCACTATGCTGACTCAAGACCACCTCCACATAGCTCATCCTCTTGAGGAAGAAGCATCCAGGAGCATCACCGATCAACAGTCCTCAAAAATCGTCCCAGAAACGATTGTCAGCACATTTATATGTAGGTGAGCCTGGGGATCAGAATATGCTACAGGACAGCAGTAGGGAGTTTGTGGAGCAGCTTAACGAATTCCCTACCACAGTGACACTGTAATGAGGGACATGTTGATCACACTCAGGGGTTCCTGAGTGTGATATTATGAGCTGTATAACAGAACTGAGAAATGATGTTTCTTCTATTAGTGACAGAGTCAACCATATTGAGGACAAAATGGGAACATTTACAGTTGCCCACAATGAGCTCTTGGATGCACATAATGACACAGAGGGGGAAGTGCAAGCCATGAAAGATAAAATCACAGATTTAGAGGACAGATCAAGAAGGAATAATATAAATTTGTGGGGAGTGGAGGAAGCTGTGACCCCAGCAGAACTCAGACAATAGGTCTAGCAGTTTATTGCAACGATTTTATCTGATACCCCTGACAGGGAGGTAATAGTGGATAGAGCCCATCACCTTCCAAAACCAAAGTTCCTTCCAGAAAAAGTCCCTAGGGATGAGTATTGTTATTTGATTTGCTGGGAAGAACAAATCGCTACCGAACCCCTACTCTGACATATGTGTTCACTGTGACACAGTGTTCGCAGACCTGTCTCAACATACCAAGGCAGCACACAGAAGTCTCGCTACTCTCACCAAACTGCTCCAGAATCATAAGATCCCATACACATGGGGTTTTCCCACTAAAATCCTCATAACAAGAGAGAATTGTGACACTCGACACTCAAAGATGGGTTAAATCATGCAAGGAAATGGGACTTTCTCCCTGAGGGGACTGACAACCTTCCCTCCAAATCCCCACCACTCAGGATGGCTTCAGACTGGCAACCCACATAAGTCTCACAACAATCCTATCCTCCAGATGCATATATATAAGTTGCCATGGCCACATCTCTATCAGGATGTCTGTTTCAGGTTAATAGGAGCTAAAACCTCCTCTAATACTTTGCGAAAATTTTCACATGCTGTGAACTCGTTCACTTTTTTATGTTCATGTTTTTGTTCCTTATTCTGTTTATTTTTCATGTTTTCATTGTACTCATGGACCTCAAAGATCATCTCATCTTTACCCTATTCTGGATACCTAGGACTGAAAAAATCATCTTCTGATTCTGTCATCTCTGCTCTAACACCACCACCTACAGGTAAAAAAGTATCATTGCATCTATTTCCGAATAACTTTACAGCAACTATTGTCATCTCATTTAAGGACCCATGACACTATCAATTATCTCTCTAAATGTGCATGGCCTGAACAGCCCATTTAAGAGAAGCTCTATGTGGAGAGAATGGACAAGCTGAAGGGAGAAGTACTCTGTGCACAAGAAACACACTTTATGACCAATAAACAACCTAAATGCTCACACAAAACTTTCCCACACATCTTTAACGCTACAGCCCCAGTTAAAAAGAGGGGGGTATTAATAGCAATCAAACACTCTGTCGCCTTCCAACTGCACAATATTGTCTGTGACCCAAATGGCAGGTGTATAATATTATCCTGTGACATAAACAACACCACCTATACGCTGGTGAACCTCTATGCCCCAATAAGGGTCAAACAGCTTTCATGAAAGCCATGCAAAAATGGATAAACAAAATCAGTAAAGGCTCGCTAATCATTTGCAGAGACTTTAACAGCGTGGTCAACAAAATCCTGGACTGCTCTAATCTGAACCACTCACACAGGCATGACCTTTCCTAAATGACGTAGATCTTTATGACACCAGGAGGTGTGTACATTCCTCTGAAAGAGAGTATATTTATTTTTCATCCCCTCACCAGGTATACTCAAGGACAGATCTTATCTGATATCAGCCTGCTACAGAGGACACTATCAGTCACGATTCACATGGTCGGATCATGCTCCAGTATCCATAGTTTTGCAGGAACAAAAGTCCACCACTCCTGCATATCTATAGAGAAACAATACCGACCTACTGTCCAATCCAAAGCAGTCAACTGGACTAAACCAAAAACTTACAGAATTTTTTAAGATTAATAACACTGGGGACATTATGGTTGCATCTTCATGATGTGCCCATAAAGCGCATAGCAGGGGCCTACTCATTCAGGCGGCTGCTAGGGAAAAAAGGAAAAGAACAAAGCTGTTGAACAATCTATTAACAAATCTCAAAATCTTAGAACAACAGCATAAACAAAATCTCCCCAAGTAGAATCTGACTAGGCAAAAATGTCGCTCAGCACTCATCTCAGCTCATCAGAACTACCTGAAATGAACAAAAGCTAGGTACTATGTTCAGGGAAATAAGGCGAGTAAATTATTATCAAACTACATTAAAAAAAGACAACAATGCTCCAAACTGAACAGCATTAAGGATCCCCACAGTGGTGTTTTAGAACACCACCCTATCTCCATAGCCAATGCCTTCATGAAATACTATAGAGACCTATACAATCTTAAACTAAACAGTGAGACACCGCAACCATCAACCAAAACTATTAACTCTTTTCTTGACTCAGTGAATTTATTCACCCTGACTGCAGATAACCTGGAATCACTTAATGCCCCAATTTCAGACAAAGAAATTTCAGATACCATACAGGCCCTACCAGCAAACAAAGTACCCGGTAATGACGGCTTCACATCAGAATACTATAAAGCTTTTCCTCAAATGTTAGTCCCTCATATGGGAGTGTTGTTCAACAGCTTTGAATCAACAGCCAACTTACCAGAAGAAATGTTACAGGCCACTATTATTACACTGCCAAAGCCAGGGAAGAACCAGGACCCCCCCCCCAAAAAAAAAATGTTTAGACCCATCTTGAACACAGACCTTAAAATTTATGCAAAAATTTTGGCTAATAGGCTAGCTAAAATAACTCCATCACTAGTGAAAGCTGATCAGGTGGGTTTTGTCAAGGGAAGACAAGCACCTGTCAGCACTTGGAGATTATTTAATCTCCTCAAAATAGTAGAAACAAGGCATACACCCACTGTTATTTTGGCATTGGACGCTGAAAAAGGTTTTGACACTGGGGCTACCTTACCGTGACTTTTCAGAAGTTTGGCCTTCATGGACCCATACTCTCAGGAATCTCAGCTTTGTATACTAAACCCTCAGCCACAGTTTTCATGTCCAATGCCATCTCTGAAAAATGTTATATTACAAGTGGAACTCACCAGGGCTGTCCCTTATAACCAATCATATTCACCCTGATGATGGAACCCCTGGCGGAGGCCATTAGAAATGACAGCACAATATCCGGAGTTAATGTTGCAGGACACACCCATAAGATAGGCCTTTTTGCAGATGATGTGATCCTCACACTCGCCAATCTGGCTTCTTCCCTGACTTCCCTGAGTGCATTCTTTATTGCAAGAGCACAGTGCAGTGTCGTACTACAAACTTAATATTACTAAATCTTGTATTCTCCCTGTAAATGTCTCTGAACGTCAAATAACCCAGTTAAAACAAAAATTCCTATTTCAGTGGGTGTCTCAATCCATCCCTTATTTGGGAATTAAAGTAACAACGCCTACATCCTCCACAGATGATAAGCCTTGTTGGAGACCATAAAAGAGGACCTGCACCATATTTCCACTTACAAACTTTCATGGCTAGAAAGAATAGCAGCATTAAAAATGCTTCTCTTGCCCAAGATCATTTACTTTTTTAGAACTATTCAAATCAGCATACCTGAGGCCTTTTTTAACACAACCAACAAACTCTTCAGGCAATACATTTGGAAAGGTAAAATGGCGAAATTATCATTCTAAGTCATCCAGAGACACAGACATAAAGGGGGAGCCGGCTTCCCTGTACTCCATAGCTATTACATAGCAGCATTATTAGACCAGATAAAAGCTTGTTTTGAGCCAGAGTCCGAAGAACTCTGGGTGCAAATTGAGAAAGCCACATTGAACAATAGGGACTTACCTTCCCTTCTAATATCCAAACTGACCAATAATCAACTAATATGCCCAGACTTTCCTTCAATAATAGCAACCCTATCAGCTTGGGGAAAATGTAATCTGCAGCTTGACCCTCACTCTAAATTACGCCAAAAAGAACTACCTCTGCAGGTTTATGAATATTTGATTCCTAATCTTAGAATCCACCCATGGTTACAAGAAAACATAATGACATATAAACTACTTTCCAAACAACCTAGACCCAACTATTATGCTCTGATCCAACTAAAACATTTCCATGCCACCCACTCAGATTCACACTACAAATTGCACAAGGGTTTATGGCATTACCTGAAGAACCAATACAACACTCCTAAAGGTCTATCCTGGTTTTACTCCCTACTTCAAATTAACAAGAATTTTGTAAAGACAACTAATATGTCTAACTGGGAAAAGGAACTTGACTCAGTACACTCTTCCAAACAGTGGCAAACTGCCATCCAATCTAGCTTCCGCTATTCCCACTGCACTAATCACTGGGATCAAATGCTCAAAACTCTTCACAGATCTTATCTCACTCCAGCTAGACTGTTTTTAATCTCTCCCTCTGAAAAGAATACCTGTTGGAGGCAATGTGGCTCTAAAGGTAATATTATTTACATACTTTGGGATTGCAAAAACATACGCAGCTTTTGGTACGCAATCTTTAAACTAATAACCACAGTAACTGGATTAATTATTAAACCTACACCTCAATTAGCTCTTCTTAATCTTTCTATAGACACTATCCCATTCCAACTTAGAAGTAATGTAACACATATACTAATAGCGTCCTGATTCACTATCACTGCCAAATGGAAAACCACCCTATCCCCTAACACTGAAGAAGTGATACGCAGGGATAACATTCAACACTCCTATGAAAAATACTTTCCCACCTAAACAAATAATCTAAGTTCCTTCAATAACCAATAGGCACCATGGACATCAAGATTTCTTGATATTGATTGACCCCATTAGTAAAAATCTCACCAATAGGTATTAAAAGAACTACTCTTAGGTAACGGTACAGTGTTCATATTTCTTCCTTTTCTTTTACTTTCATTGTATTCTTTATACTTGTGTTTTCTGTTAACTTTTACAATTATCAGAGATAATGCAATGGTAGTCTGCAAGATCCAGGCAACAGCATGTTTGTGTTGAAATCTCATTGCTAACCTGCGACGAGTGCGTTCCTGGGGGTGCGACATCCACATCGTGTAGTAGGATGTGCATACCCTCTAAATAAAAGATGCATACTCAGGTAATGTTAATGTAAACTTACTACTACTATCTCTGATCATATGCAATGCTACTGTTGTACTTTATGTGACAATGCTATATTCTAATAAAAAACAATTGAACAAAACACCTATTATGTTTTGATTGTCGCCTGTTCTCCTGTTAGGGGGAGTCACCCTCTCTGTATGTCCTGTTTACCATTATTATTGAAAGTGAAAGTAAAAGAGCTTCCCAAATTTCAGGTTGTCCCCAGAATGGGGATAGCCTATAGTTCTACTCTATATATATACAATATCTCACTAAAGTGAATACACCCCTCACATTTATATCTTTTCATGTGACAACACTGAAGAAATGACACATTACTACAACGCTACAATGTAAAGTAGTGAGTGTACAGCTTGTATAACAGTGTAAATTTGTTGTCCCCTCACACAGCCATTAATGTCTAAAGCGCTGGCAACAAAAGTGAGTACACACCTAAGTGAAAATGTCCAAACTGGGAAAATTTAGACATTTTCCCACCCCAGTGTCATGTGACTTGTTAGTGTTACAAGGTCTCAGGTGTGAATGGGGAGCAGGTGTGTTAAATTTGGTGTTATCACTCTCACTCTCTCATACTGGTCACTGGAAATTCAACATGGCACCTTATGGAAAAGAACTCTCTAAGGATCTGAAAAAAAGAATTGTTGCTCTACATAAAGATGACCTAGGCTATAAGAAGATTGCCAAGACCCTGAAAGCAACACAGTGGGCAAGACCATACAGTTGTTAAACAGGACAGGTTACACTCAGAACAGACCCCACCATGGTCGACCAAAGAAGTTGGGTGCACATGCTCAGCATCATATTCAGAGGTTGTCTTTGGTAAATAGACGTATGAGTGCTGCCACCATTGCTGCAGAGGTTGAAGGGGTGGGGGGTCAGCCTGTCAGTACACAGACTATACGCCGCACACTGCATCAAATTGGTCTGCATGGCTGTCGCCCCAGAAGGAAGCCTCTTCTAAAGATGATGCACAAGAAAGCCTGCACACAGTTTGCTGATGACAAGCAGACTAAAGACATGGATTACTGGAACCATGTCCTGTAGTCTGATGAGACCAAGATATTTAGATGGTGTCAGGTGTGTGCGTTGGCAACCAGGTGAGGAGTACAAAGACAAGTGTGTCTTGGCTACAGTCAAGCATGGTAGTGGGAGTGTCATAGTCACTGAGTGTTGCCGCCACTGGGGAGCTACAGTTCATTGAAGTAACCATGAATGCCAACATGTACTGTAACATACTGAACAGAGCATGATCCCCTCCCTTCGGAGATTGGGCCGCAGGGCAGTATTCTAACATGATAACAACCCAAAACACACCTCCAAGGAGTGGAAGAGGACTCCAGTGGCAACCTGTGAAGCTCTGGTGAACTCCATGGCCAAGAGGGTTAAGGCAGTGCTGAAGAATAATGGTGGCCACAGAAAATATTGACACTTTGGGCCCAATTTGGAAATTTTTACTTTGGGGTATACTCACTTTTGTTACTAGTGGTTTAGACATTAATGGCTGTGTGTTGAGTTATTTTAACGGGGAAGCAAATTTACAGTGTTATACAAGCTGTGCACTCACTACTTTACATTGTAGCAAAGTGATATTTCTGTTGTCACATGAAAAGATATAATAAAATATTTACAAAAATGTGAGGGGTGTACTCACTTTTGTGAGATACTGTATATATATAGATATATATCTATATATAGATATAGATATAGATATAGATATAGATTAGGGATGAGCCGAACACCCCCTGGTTCGGTTCGCACCAGAACCTGTGAACGGACCGAACCCCATTGACCTCTATGCGACTTGAACGTTCAAAATCAAAAGTGCTAATTTTAAAGGCTAATTTTCATGGTATTGTCCTAAAAAGGGTTTGGGGACCCGGGTCCTGCCCCAGGGGACATGTATCAATGCAAAAAAAACTTTTAAAAACTGCCTTTTTTTCGGGAGCGGTGATTTTAATGATGCTTAAAGTTAAAAAAAAAGTGAAATATTCCTTTAAATATCATACCTGGGGGGTGTCTATAGTATGCCTGTAAAGTGGCACATGTTTCCCGTGCTTAGAACAGTCCCTGAACAAAATGTCATTTTTAAAGGAAAAAAAGTCATTTAAAACTGCTTGCGGCTTTAATGTAATGTCAGGTCCTGGCAATATGGATGAAAATCAGTGAGACAAACGGCCTGGTAATGGAGACAGTCCATTACCAGGCCCTTTGGGTCTTGTATGGATATTAAGGGGAACCCCGCACCTAAATTAAAAAAAGGAAAGGCGTGGAGACCCCAGGCCCTATATACTCTGAACAGCAGTATACAGGCGGTGCAAACAAGACAGGGACTGTAGGTTTGTTGTTAAGTAGAATCTGTTTGTAATTTTGAACTGGTACATTTTGAACTGGTACATTTTGAACGTGTTTAGCTCCAGCCAAAAAATCTATTTTAAACTTTTTGGAAAACATAGGGAAGGGTTATCACCCCTGTGACATTTGTTTTGCTGTCTGTGCTCCTCTTCAGAAGATTTCACCTCATTTTTTGTGCCAATGACAAATATTTTTTGAAAATTTGGGTTTTTTTGTGAAACAAGGATTGGTGATAAAGCATCAGTGGAAAGGAGAAATGTTTTTCCCATATTAACTCTTTCAGGAGAGAATTTCCCTTCCTAGGGGTAGATTTCATCTCACTTCCTGTTGTCTCCTTCCTTTTGCAAGTAGGAGTCATTTGTAAGTTGGATGTTTGAAAGTAGGGGCCTGCCCTATATACTCAGCAGAAATGTGGGCCTTAGGTGTTGTTGAGACCACAACACTGTAAGCCCTCACAGGGCCTTGCTGTGAATTATTAGATCAAGAATTGTAATTACATGCCCCTGTTGAACAGGGTGAGAAAAATTGGGCCTTAGGCACTGGTGCTGGTGCCACAACACTGCAACCCCTCACAGATACTCTAGTTGAAATGCAGAAACGAGCCCTGCTGCAAAGTATTGCATCAAAAATTGTAATTACACTCCCCTGTTAAACAGGGGCTGAAAAATTGGGCCTTAGGCACTGGTGCTGGTGCTACAACACTGCAACCCCTCACAGATACTCTAGTTGGAACGCAGGAACGAGCCCTGCTGCAAAGTATTGCATAAAAAATTGTATTTACACGCCCCTGTTAAACAGGGGCTGAAAAATTGGGCCTTAGGCACTGGTGGTGGCGCCCAGAACCAAAAATGTTCTTACAAGCTATCAGCATGATCATTGAGGAGGAAGAGGATAATTACTCAGGATAGTCACTCAGCATCAGCATAGGCAGTCTTTGAAGGGATCTGAGATTTCAAAAAAAATGATTCGGTTACATCAGCATCAGGTGCTTGGTAGCTGGTGGTGATCCAAGACTGATTCTTTTTTTTTTTAAGTTCAGTCGATCGACCGAGTCGGTGGACAGATGCACCCTGTGATCGGTTACAAAGCCTCCAGCAGCACTGAATGTGCGTTCCGAAAGAACGCTGGATGCAGGACAGGCCAGTAGCTCAATTGCATACTGTGATACTGTGCAAGCTCTGGCCAGTGATCCATCCTCAAGACCCAGTAACTCAGAGGATTTTCGGTGTGAAAGGTGTCCAAGTCAGATCTTGCCCCTAGGTATTCCTGCACCATGTAAAACAGACGCTGGTGATGGTTGCTGGAACCGATCATACCTTGGGGCTGCGGACCAAAAAATTGTCTGAACGCATCGGTCAGACGGCCACCTTCTCCACCGCTCCTTCTTTGACTGACCGAAGCCTCAGCAACACGTTGTCCAGAAACAGGAGTTTGTAACCTCCCAGTCCTTGGGAACGCATTGCACAGACCTTTCTGCAAGGCCTCCTGAAGATGTTTCATCCTCTGCTCCCTCTGCGATGGCAAGATAAGGTCTGCAACCTTACCCTTGTAACGTGGATCAAGGAGGGTTGCCAGCCAGTATTGGTCCTTCTCCTTGATACCACGAATACGAGGATCCTTACGCAGGCTTTGTATAATCAGGGAGGCCATGCAGCATAGGTTTGCTGAGGCATTCGGTCCGGAGTCCTCTGGGTCACTAAAGACGACATGGTCCGCAGCCACCTCCTCCCAGCCACATACAAGTCCATGTGTTTCTTGGGACTGATCCCTTAAAGACTGCTGCTGATGCTGAGTGCCAGGCTCCACCTCCATACTGACACAATCCTCCTCCTCATCCTCATCCTGTGTGATCGGCGGGCATGCAGGAACACTGTCTGGATAAAGGGGGCCTTGAGAGCTAAGGAAGTCCTCCTCTTCCTGCCTCTGTTCTGCCTCAAGTGCCCTGTCCATTATTCCATGCAGCATGTGCTCCAACAGGTGGACAAGGGGGACAGTGTCACTGATGCATGCACTGTCACTGCTCACCATCCTCGTGGCCTCCTCAAATGGTGACAGGACAGTGCATGCATCCCTGATCATGGCCCACTGGCGTGGGAAAAAAACAAGCTCCCCTGGCATTATATGACCGGCGGAAATGCACACAGACTTTTCTGGCCTGCCTCAGGACATCCTGTAAGCCTGGGTACCTGCCCAAGAACCACTGCACCACCAAGTTAAGGATGTGAGCCAAACAGGGCACATGGGTCATTTGTCCCTGTTGGAGGGCAGAGAGGAGGTTGGTGCCATTGTTGCAAACCACCATTCCTGCCTTAAGTTGGCGTGGCGTCAACCACCTCTGAACCTGCCCCTGCAGAGCTGACAGAACCTCTGCCCCAGTGTGGCTCCTGTCCCCCAAGCACACCAGCTCAAGCACCGCATGGCATCTTTTGGCCTGCATACTTGCGTAGCCCCTTGAATGCCTACGGAGAACTGCTGGTTCCTAGGACAAAGCACAGGAAGAGGCCATGGAGAAAGAAGAAGAGGAGGGGGTGGAGGAGAGAGGTGTGTCACAGTCATTAGTAGTGGCATTTTGGAGGCGTGGTGGTGGAACAACCTCCAACACTACTGCACCTTGTCCTGCATCCTTCCTAGCTGCCAGCAGAGTCACCCAATGCACGGTGAAACTTAGGTAACGTCACTGTCCATGCCTGCTGGACCATGAGTCAGCGGTAATATGCACCTTACCACTGACCACCCTGTCCAGCGAGGCCAAGACATTGCCTTCCACATGCCGGTAGAGAGCCGGAATCGCCTTCAGTGAGAAAAAGTGGCGTTTGGGTACCTGCCACTGAGGAACCGCACATTCCACAAACTCATGGAAGGGGACAGGATCTACCAACTGAAAAGGTAGCAGTTGAAGTGCTAGCAATTTTGCCAAGCTAGCATTCAACCG